>NW_027195323.1:107500-130000 GCF_038502225.1 Cherax quadricarinatus | reverse complement strand
CTCCAGGTAGAGTGAAGACTTTGATCACGTGTGTCACAGTGCCAGCAAGAAAAGTGATGGTTGAGACCATGTTGAGGGCCACCCAGTACACACTTCCGGCACTGTAACTGCCCATCAAGACACGTCATTACCTTTATTGAGATCTGGGGAAAATGTGCATAAGAAACCTGACGTGTATGTGAGGGCGAGAGTCCCTTAACCAGTTTAGTTGAGGGGAGCACTTATGTTGTGACTGACCTAACATGCAACAATATGCAACCCAATGACGGCCTTCTGCTTCTAAACTGCAACAATAATATGTATATGTATATGTATATGTATATATATATATATAAATATATATATATATATATATATATATATATATATATATATATATATATATTTCTTTCTTTCCTTCAACACACCGGCCGGATCCCACCGAGGCGGGGTGGCCCAAAAGAAAAAACGAAAGTTTTTCCTTTTACATTTAGTAATATATACAGGAGAAGTGGTTGCTAGCCCCTTGCTCCCGGCATTTTAGTCGCCTCTTACAACACGCACGGCTTACGGAGGAAGAATTCTGTTCCACTTTATTACAACCTAGGATTTCAAATGGCCTGTTATCCCAGGTGTAATGGGAGCAAATAAACACAGTAGAAAAAGTTTAGACTTATATTATCCTTCACCAATTATAACAGCAATATGTACACTATGTACAGTGATAAATATAGTGCACTCCACGGTAAGCAAGGCAGAAATAGAAGCCACAAGATAGCAGACCGTGCTTCAACCAGCTCTAGAGTGGGAATGACAAGGGCAGACAGGAGAGCGGTATCCACATAACCTCTGCGATTGTCAATCCCACCTTCTTATTGGCTAGAACCTGGTCACTAGTTGAACGATGGGGCCCCATCATCAACTCTTAGCAACCTGGTTCGCTGGTTGGGGGAGATAGCCTGTAAATGAGGGTGTGTCCATGCGCCGAATAAAGGTTACGTACTCTTTGCATGCCACACCCCCACCCCCGAGAAGGCTCAGGATTAGGCTGCCACCTCCCAGTGGTAACCGTGCCGCCATGGCACAAAATAATGGGACCGCCTATCCTCTCCACCATCCAACTCTTAGATAGAGCTCAGCTTTCCTAGTGCCTGAAAGCCAAACCCTAAACTCAGAGTGAGACAGCAGTCAGATAAGCCAACATAGGTCCAAGATACAAGCGGACGGTAGCCCGTATCCCCTCACTAAAAAAAACCCCCACATCAGGGGATAAAAAAAAGAGCTTGAAAGGGGGGTTACCACAAATACATCCTAACCTAAATAAAATATTAAACTAGACTCTTGACAAAGAGTCTGCCAACACATTTTCTTTGCCGGCAATGTATTTGATATAAATATTGTAGGGCTGCAGCCTTAGCGTCCAGCGCATGAGCCTTGTGTTGTGATTCTTCATGGCTTGGAGATAGACTAACGGGTTGTGATCACTGTAGACTGTGACCACCTGCGATGTCTGGCCCACATAAACATCGAAATGCTCCAAAGCCATTACCAGCGCGAGGGCTTCTTTTTCAATGGTAGAGTAAGCTCTCTGATGTGGCTGGAACTTAGCTGAAAAGTATGCGATTGGCTGCAGCTCCTTGTTCCCGATTTGTAATAGTACCGCCCCAACCCCAGACTCACAAGCATCAACCTGTAATGAAAAAGGTTTGGAGAAGTCTGGAGACAGGAGAATGGGTGCAGAGCACAATAATCTTTTTGCTTTATTAAAAGCAGTGTTACAATCTGACGTCCAATTAAAGGGAACTTTATGACTGGTAAGAGAGGTAAGAGGGGCTACAATATCTGAGAAATTCTTACAGAATCTTCTGTAAAATCCTATCATGCCTAGGAAACGTTGAAGAGATTTCCTATCATGAGGAACTGGATATTCTTTAATCGAAAGAACTTTAGCAAGTTTAGGTGCAACTTTACCACTACCTACTTCATGGCCTAGAAAAGTGACAGTGGCCTGGCCAAAGGAAGATTTAGACAAATTAACTGTTAATTGGGAATTCTTAAAGGTCTCAAACAGAGCTTTAAGTCTAAGTAGGTGTTGATCCCAAGTATCAGACACCACAACAATATCATCTAGGTATGCTGCCGTGCCTTCAAGTCCTTTAATAGCCTGATGGACGAGTTTCTGGAATGAAGAGGGGGAATTTTTCATTCCGAAGGGGGTAACTGTATACTGATAATGACCTCCTGGAATCACGAAGGCAGAGATTTCCTTCGCCTTATCTGTCAAAGGTACCTGATAGTAACCTTTAAGGAGATCTAATTTGGACACAAAAGTAGCCTTACCCACAAAGTCAATTACGTCATCCAGACGAGGAAGAGGGTAAGCATCTGTAATTGTGACCTCGTTCACTTTACGGTAGTCTGTGCACATACGAAACCCTCCATCAGCCTTTTTTACTAGGATGCACGGTGAAGCCCATGGACTAGATGACTCCTCCACTAAACCATGTTCTAACAAGAAGTCTACTTCCTGCTGAAGTAGCCTTTGCTTTTCAGGATTAGCTCTGTAGGGGGAGAGTTTAATTGGTTTAGATTTTCCCACATCTACATCATGGTAACCTAACGTACATTTTTTCGGCACATCCGAAAAAATATTAGGATATGACTGTAGAAGCTCAGTTAAATTGGTTGCTTGTATTTCAGATAATCCAGCCATTAAAGGGCTAGGATCCTTGAGGAGGACAGAATTTGAAAGTTTAGTATTAATTTCAGAGATAGAGTGCAAAGAGTCAGAGTCGTCCTCAGAGGTAGAGGACAGAGTCATTACTGGGACTTTATCTGGTGTATGAAAGGCCTTGATTTGATTAATGTGGTAAGTTTTTGTTTTTGAGGTCTTATCAATGGGAGCTACCACATAATTTAAATCAGATAATCTACTTACTATCTGCATAGGTCCCGTAAATCTAGCTTTCAAGGTGTGGCCAGGTATAGGTTCCTGCACCAACACCTTGTCTCCTGGATGGAAGGAGCGGAATTGTGCACTTTTGTCATACCTCTGTTTCATCTTACTTTGAGCTGTCTTTAGGTTAGCCGTGGCCAACTCACGTGCCACCTGCAACCTTGAAGACGGGTTGTAGAGTGCTGAGCTTACGTCTTCTCCCATCCATCCTTCTTTGAGCACCCGAAGAGGACCTCGTACATTGTGCCCAAAGATCAGCTCAAACGGACTATACCCTGTAGACTCTTGCACCGTCTCTCGTACTGAGAACAGCAACAAAGGTAGAGATTCATCCCAATCTGTCGGAAAGTGCATGCAAAAACTTCTCATCATTGTTTTTAATGTTTGGTGGAATCTTTCCAAGGCGCCTTGGGACTGAGGGTGATAGGCAGTGGATAAGTTGTGAATTATCCCTAACCTAGTTAATACTTCCCTAAATGCTTTGGCAGTGAAGTTAGTACCTTGATCACTTTGTATAGTTTTAGGAATGCCAAAACAAGAAATGAATTTTGTTAAAGCTTTGAGAATAGCTTTAGTATTGATACTACGCATAGGGATTGCTTCAGGATATCTGGTTACTTTATCCATAATTGTAAATAAATACTGATTTCCAGACTTTGACTTAGGTAGTGGACCTACACAATCTATAATTAAATCTGCAAAAGGTTCTCCATCAGCAGGTATGGGTTGGAGAGGTGCAGGTTTAATGGAATGTCCAGGTTTTCCAACTTGCTGACATTCTCGGCAACACCTAATATGATTCTTCACATCTTTCTTTAATTTTGGCCAATAAAATTCTTTTGTGATTCTATACAAGGTTTTTGTAATTCCTAAGTGACCTCCTGATGACGTATTATGAGCTATATTTAATATCTGAGGTCTATACTTGGTTGGAACCACTAACCTGTCGTATAATTGCCGGCCCTCTATCTCCTTACCAGTCTCAGTGCAAACCAAATAATCATTTTTAACTTCATACTTGACTGGATGACCCAAAGAGGATTTACCCATGGCTGCCTCAAAAGCGCATTTTAAAGAAGGGTCCTGTCGTTGTTCCTCCCGGAAGGACAGTCCCTCGGGCATGGAAACAGAGACATCTGGCAATCCTGCAACCTGGGAATAGGAAGGCTTGATCGGGGTCTGTTCACTTGATTTACGAGACTCCGGCCGGTGTGTCTCATAAAACAACGTGGCTATTCCGAGATCGGAGTCGTCCAAGGATAGGTCAACATTCTCCCCAGACAACCCTTGGGATGTTGCCCGAGTTATGGCCAACACTGGAGAAGCATTAATCATTATAGGTTCAGGACACGAAGTAACAGTAGTAATGTTATTACCCAGTAATAACATGGCATTTTTCATGGGAAATCCTTTTGAGATACCTACAGTCAAGTACCCAGTGTAATATTTGCACTGTACATAAATTTTATGCAAAGGAACTGAATATATAGCTCCTCCATAGGCTTCCAATAAAACTGAGGAATTCAAGGAAGTATTCTCTGAAAGGGGTAATATTCCTTCTCTGACAAGTGAGCAATATGCTCCAGTATCTCTAAAGGTATTTACTTTAGTTGGTTCTGAGTTTTCCTGAAGGGAAATAAGACTTTCGCAATAATAAGGGGCCATACCTTTTTCTACTTCTCTAGGGGACATGTTACTAGGGATATTAGAGATTTTCCCGATGGGTTGAGGTTTTTGGGGGCAGTTGGAACTGATGTGACCTACTTTATTGCACCTGAAGCAGACGACAGGCTTGCCCTTTACTCCCTGATGACGTTGCAAGTGGTGTCGTTCTGGCTGGTGCCTCTCTGGATATTGTTGTCGAGATGCTCCATAAGTAGTTTGCCTCTCCGCAGGGGGACCATATGTTGAGAAGCGTGGCTCACCAGGTGACTTGGTTGGATGACGTAGACGCTCTCCCTCCGGCTGGCACTTCATTCTCCAATGTTGTCGATCTCTGCTCACGCCAGACTGTTGAAAAGAGAGACGGGACCGCTCGGACAAGGAGCGGTTCGTTTCGAAGGTATCAGCCAACCTGGCCGCCTCCAATGCAGTGGTTAAGTCACGATCCTGCAGAAAGACACGAACCTCTGGTCCCACAGACTCCAGCAGGTTATCAATCAGAATAAGCTGCACCAGCTCCTCAAAGTTAGAGACACCACTCGCTTTATACCAGCTGGTAAAAGCTTTGGTTTGCTGTCTCACAAAGTCCACCAGGGATTGACCAAGCTGCCGCCTGTTCAATTTGAAGGTCTTACGATATTTAGCTGGGATACATGTATATGCTCCCAACACTGTGGTCTTCACTACTTGATAATCAGAGAATTCAGCGTCAGTTAATACCGACGTAAATTCCTGTGCCTTACCCAATAATGCTGTATGAACCAACGCTGCCCAGTGCTGTTCCGGCCACCTCAAGGCTCGAGCCTGATTTTCGAAGCTTTCGAAAAATTGCTCTGGTTCGGCCTCATTGAAGCGGGGAACAAGCTGTACTGCTTTTTGTAAACTGAAATCGTTTACAGAATGCGAAAACTGCCTCCTTTCTCTTTCCCTATCAAATTCTTCCCTTGCGAATGCTCTCTGTTCCCTAGTTTGCTCAAGATTGATTTTTGCCAGCTCAAGTGCCAACGACGCTGATTCACCCTGAGACAACCCAGCTGCACTATACTGACCATTTTGCTCCGTAGGTATATCATCTTCCTCCTGCGAGAACATAGTAGTTTTTGCCCTAGCTCCCGTAGAGGGAGGAGTTTGATGTGCCATCTCTTCTTCAATAAGTATGTCAGCAATAAGTGAACGCAGTTGCGCAGCTGTAAGAGTGCGTTTATAGGGAATGCCAATGGAACGAGCAATTTGCCAACAACGCTGTAGAGACAATTTAGGTAGGTTATGCAAAGTATATGCCGACACCAGGCGTCTGACTCGTCTAGGTGGCATAAGTTATTCGCTATGCACAGTACGAATACCCCAACGTAACACGTTAATTTGCAGAACACGCTTAGCTATGCACAGTACGATTGCAGAATACGCATACAAGCAAAGCCGATTGACCGTAGCGAAGCGAGCACACTGAACAAGCTAGTAGCGAGCTGTTGAACGATCACACAATAGCAAGGCTGATCATAAGCAACTGACACGCAAAATTTTTAAAGCGAAGCGAAACAGCAAGCTACACAATGTTCCTGCTACAAGCTTCACCCTAAGCTCAACCGTTTCTCTAAGTCCAGCTCTCGGACAGGCTACCCATATTACAACCTAGGATTTCAAATGGCCTGTTATCCCAGGTGTAATGGGAGCAAATAAACACAGTAGAAAAAGTTTAGACTTATATTATCCTTCACCAATTATAACAGCAATATGTACACTATGTACAGTGATAAATATAGTGCACTCCACGGTAAGCAAGGCAGAAATAGAAGCCACAAGATAGCAGACCGTGCTTCAACCAGCTCTAGAGTGGGAATGACAAGGGCAGACAGGAGAGCGGTATCCACATAACCTCTGCGATTGTCAATCCCACCTTCTTATTGGCTAGAACCTGGTCACTAGTTGAACGATGGGGCCCCATCATCAACTCTTAGCAACCTGGTTCGCTGGTTGGGGGAGATAGCCTGTAAATGAGGGTGTGTCCATGCGCCGAATAAAGGTTACGTACTCTTTGCATGCCACACACTTCCACATGGAGGTAAGAGGAAATAAACAAGAACAAGAACTAGAAAGAAAATAGAAGAAAACCCAAAGGGGTGTGTATATATATGCTTGTACATGTATGTGTAGTGTGACCTAAGTGTAAGTAGAAGTAGCAAGACGTACCTGAAATCTTGCATGTGTATGAGACAGACAATAGACACCAGCAATCCTACCATCATGCAAAGCAATTACAGGCTTTCGTTTTACACTCACTTGGCAGGACGGTAGTACCTCTCTGGGAGGTTGCTGTCTACCAACCTACTACCTAGGATATATATATATATATATATATATATATATATATATATATATATATATATATATATATATATATATATATATATATATTAACACACTGGCCGATTCCCACCAAGGCAGGGTGGCCCGAAAAAGAAAAACTTTCACTATCATTCACTCCATCACTGTCTTGCCAGAAGGGTGTTTTACACTACAGTTTTTAAACTGCAGCATATATATATATATATATATATATATATATATATATATATATATATATATATATATATATATATATATATATATATATATATATATATATATATATACATATATATATATATATATATATATATATATATATATATATATATATATATATATATATATACATATATGTTAAAAGCTGGTGGGGATATAGTTTTGGAGTGGTTGTTGCTTTTATTCAATAAATGTATGGAAGAGGGTAAGGTACCTAGGGATTGGCAGAGAGCATGCATAGTTTCTTTGTATAAAGGCAAAGGGGACAAAAGAGAGTGCAAAAATTATAGGGGGATATGTCTGTTGAGTATACCTGGTAAAGTGTATGGTAGAGTTATTTTTGAAAGAATTAAGAGTAAGACGGAGAGTAGGATAGCAGATGAACAAGGAGGCTTTAGGAAAGGTAGGGGGTGTGTGGACCAGGTGTTTACAGTGAAACATATAGGTGAACAGTATTTACTTAAGGGTAAAGAGGTTTTTGTGGCATTTATGGATTTGAAAAAGGCGTATGACAGGGTGGAGAGGTGGGGGCAATGTGGCAGATGTTGCAGATGTATGGAATAAGAGAAAGGTTATTGAAAGCAGTGAAAAGTTTTTACGAGGATAGTGAGGCTCAGGCTAGAGTATGTAGTTAAAGTAGGCCTTAGACAAGGATGTGTAATGTCACCGTGGTTGTTCAATATATTTATAGATGGGGTTGTAAGAGAAGTGAATGCTCGGGTGTTGGCAAGAGGTGTGGAGTTAAAAGATAAAGAATCTAACATAAAGTGGGAGTTGTCACAGTTGCTCTTTGCTGATGACACTGCTTTTTGGGAGATTATGAAGAGAAGTTGCATAGGTTGGTGGATGAGTTTGATAGGGTGTAATAGAAGAAAATTAAAAGTGACTACAGGAAAGAGTAAGGTGATGAGGATAATAAAAAAAATTAGGTAACGAAAGAATGGATATCAGATTGGAGGGAGAGACTATGGAGGAGGAGAATGTATTCAGATATTTGGTAGTGGACGTGTCAGCAGATGGGTCTATGACAGATGAGGTGAATCATAGAATTGACGAAGTGAAAAGGTGAGTGGTGCACTAAGGAGTCTGAGGAGACGAAGAACTCTGTCCTTGGAAGCAAAGAGGGGAATATATGAGAGTATAGTTATACCAACGCTTTTATATGGGTGTGAATCATCGGCAGTGAATGTTGCAACAGGGAGAAGGTTGGAGGCAGTGGAGATGTTGTGTCTGAGGGTAATGTGTAGTGTGAATATAATGCAGAGAATTCGTAGATTGGAAATTAGGAGGAGGTGCGAGATTACCAAAACAGAGGGCTGAGGAAGGGTTGTTGAGGTGGTTCGGACATGTAGATAGAGAAGAACAATATAGAATGACTTCGAGAGTGTATAAATCTGTAGTGGAGGGAAGGCGAGGTAGAGGTCGGCCTAGGAAAGGTTGGAGGGAAGGGGTAAACGAGATTTTTGTGTGCGAGGGGCTTGGACTTCCAGCAAGCATTCGTGAGCGTGTTAGATAGGAGCGAGTGGAGACAAATGGTTTTTAGGACTTGACGTGCTGTTGGAGTGTGAGCAGGGTAATATTTGTGAAGGGATTCAGGAAAACCGGCAGGCCGGACTTAAGTCCTGGAGATGGGAAGTACTCTGAAGGAGGGGTGTTAATGCTGCAGTTTTATATCTGTAGTGTAAGCACGCCTCTGGCGTGCCGTTGGGAAACTGCCGATGTGTTAATAATAATAATATATATATATATATATATATATATATATATATATATATATATATATATATATATATATATATATATATATATATATATATATATATATATATATATATAATGGGAATTAAAGAAGGCACAAACTTCAGGTAATTTACTGAATAAATATCACTCAAACATCGAAGGATTTAGTAACTGAATCAAAGTTAAGATATTAATTTATATGTAGAAGGAACAAGGAAGAGGTATGGAGATGACAGTGATGTTGTAGGCTCTAATTCAGTCATCCACAGTCAGTCATAGTCATCCACACTCATACCCAGTCATCCACAATCATCCCCAGTCATCCACAGTGATGACGGCAACAGAATATTGAGGGAAGATTCAGTCAGCAGCACAAACTGAAGACAGTCACCCGTGGTATAATAGTCTTGAGCACTAATGAGAGGCGCGCGGCAATCAGCGCGGTGCAGTGTAGTTGTACGCGCAGGCTTCAGTGATCTGCTCTGTGATACCGTGTACCAAACTGGGTGGAGTCTCTGTGGTGATGAGTGGGTAGTGGTGAAACAGTCTAGAGACTGTTACAGTACCAGACATAACGTACGTTGTAGCCTTCCGCAAGTGATGAAGCACAAGGGTCGTAGTACTGTTCGCTTCTGTGATATCCCATCCCCGCTCCCCGGGGATCTTGCTGGCTCGGTCGAAGGCCACGGGGATCGTCTGAGAACTGGAGATGTAGCGATGCCCAGCACCACACCTCACCTACCACCTCAGAGAGCAGTATATATATATATATATATATATATATATATATATATATATATATATATATATATATATATATATATATATATATATATATACATATACATATATATATATATATATATATATATATATATATATATATATATATATATATATATATATATATATATATATATGTCGTGCCGAATATGTAAAACTGGTCAATTAGCAAGAACTCATTTAAAATTAAGTCCTTTCTAAAATTTTCTCTTATTCATTTAAAGATATATTTTTTTCTTTAATGATAATGTAAAAATTTTTAATTTTGCTCCAAAAGATTCTTAGAAAACTTACCTAACCTTATTATAACAAGAACAATTTATTTTAGCCTAACCTAACTAAATATATTTTAGATTTGTTTACAGTAATTTAATAGTAAACAAACAGTGAAATATATTTTTTCATTAGGTTAAGAATGATTTTGGCAAAATTATTGCATACACAAATTTTCGCTTGTCCTATAAGGCAAGATGAGCGTTGCTATTCAAGCCAAGATCGCAAGTTCTGCCTATTCGGCACGACATATATATATATATATATATATATATATATATATATATATATATATATATATATATATATATATATATATATATATATATATATATATATATGTATATATGTTGTTGTTGTTGTTTGTCCGTCGATTCGACGAGGACCATTTAGTCATCCTGGTGTCGAAGTTGGTGGGTACGCAGATGACTTGACAGGCCAATCCGCGCACGAAACGTTCTCTGGCAGTGTGGACAGGGAAGGGTGGCGGCATCGAGGGGTCTGATGGCTCTGGTCTTCCTCGCCTGCCTGCGCTGCTCAGTTAGTGAGATTCTGCTTGTGTGAGGGAAAAGTTCAATAGATAGGAGTAGCGAGGGAGTATATAGTAGCAATAGTTTCATTGCCGAATACTTGTTAAGGTAGGGTAAGTCCAGCTCCCGCTATTCCCCCCTTTTTTCCCCACCCCGAAAGTGATAGTTTGACTGCCGGCTGCTTGTTAAGGTAGGGTCAGTCTAGCTCCCGCTATCTCTTTCCCTCCTTCTCCCCCCCCCCCGAAAGGTGACGTGTGGGGCTCCAGTCCAAACAGTAATCACTAGACTCACAGCTCCCAGCACTACTGTAAGTACATGCCTGCCTTGTATTCTAGTGGATTTATTGGTTGAAAGCTTCACTTTTGACCAATAATAAACTTAGTCCTTTCAGTCTTGCTCTAAGTTGACTGTTGTAATAATCACCACATCTTTTAGGTATTGTACTTATCAGGGAGAGTGATTTCTTAAGCAGTGGGTAACCTGTCTATCTTTCCAGCTTGGATGACGGAGAGGGTCACCTGCCAATCAACGAGTAAAACTGATGGAGATGGACTAACGTCCTGAGACTTCCCCTTTTTGGATTTAATTACCTGTGCACCTGTATGAAATTGCAGGACGCAACCCCTCATCATTGCAGCGGTAAAGAACCTGCTTTCCTGTCATCGGGATAGAATACTCAAGGCTATACCGTGAAGAACTAGCCAGTGGGTTGTAATCAACACCTGCGACCCCCCCCCCATCATCGGCAACGGCTACGATTTCAACAACACAGTGTCACCAACACCAGACACCCAAGTTTTATATTAGCGTTGAATTCAGTTATTTATATTTTTCATTTTCATTTTCTTTAATGTAGGATTAATATTTCATATTTAAGTTTTTTATATTTTATATTTTCTATATAATAAAGTGTTTATGTCTGTTATTATTTCTTTTTCTATTCATTAATTTCCCTGAGGAGGAGCCAGCCTTGGTAATACTGTCTGAAGTTGTTACAGGGCTGAGTAAGCCTTCACAGCTTGCCTTGCAGGATGTTGCCCCTTTCTGGACAACTGCTCGCCAGTTATTCCTGTCCTGAGTTATCAGCTTCCATATGGTGTGGTTGATGTTGAAAGCTTTCTGACCAGTCTTAAGGATGTCCTTGTAGCGCTTCTTTTGGCCTCCTTGAGAGCGCTTTCCATTCTGCAGTTCGCCAAACAAAAGTTTCTTTGGCAGCCGGTGGTTTGGCATGCGAGCAACATATATATATATATATATATATATATATATATATATATATATATATATATGTATATGTATATATATGTATATGTATATATGTATATATATATATATGTAATATTTAGTGAAGGGATTCAGGGAAACCGGTTATTTTCATATAGTCGGACTTGAGTCCTGGAAATGGGAAGTACAATGTCTGCACTTTAAAGGAGGGGTTTGGGATATTGGCAGTTTGGAGGGATATGTTGTGTATCTTTATACGTATATGCTTCTAAACTATTGTATTCTGAGCACCTCTGCAAAAACAGTGATTATGTGTGAGTGTGGTGAAAGTGTTGAATGATGATTAAAGCATTTTCTTTTTGGGGATTTTCTTTCTTTTTTGGGTCACCCTGCCTCGGTGGGAGACGGCCGACTTGTTGAAAAATATAATATATATATATATATATATATATATATATATATATATATATATATATATATATATATATATGCAAAACAACCACTGTGAAAGAGTAGTGAAATTCCAAGCGATTTCATGACTACTCACATTGTCAAGGAACTATGAAAGTAATACATCAAAGGAAGGCAATTAAAAGGGCTTAGACTACACCTCACAGTCAAGTCCCACAGCAAAGAAACACCTGATGCGCGACAATACCGGACTCATAAGAAAAGAGGAACACTGCATTAGGTCCGCTGGTCCAACTAGACAGGTCCTCACGACATCCCACTAACAAATTATTCTACCCAAGAAATAAGGTTTATTATTTGTCCAATGTATTATTAAACTCTAACCAAATTTTATTAATTATAAATGAATCTAATTTATATAAACCTAAGGAAATATTCATATTATTTTCAAAACTGTTTTTTATGAAACAAGATTCAATTATATTCCTGTCGACCATGGACTTGCTTGATACAACTTTCTCAACTTTTTGAAAATCAATTGGATGATTAAAATCTCTCACATGAATAAATAGAGCATTGGAATCTTGTCCAGTTCTAATGCTATATTTATGTTGTTTTAATCTAAGTTCAAGACTTTTACCAGTTTGACAGTAATAAACTTTATCGCAAATTTTACAAGGAATCTTATAGACACATCCCTCAGCATTTTGGGGGGAATTCTTTACTGTATCAAGATTTTTAAATACAACTTTAATATTAAAAGTCTTAAGAAGAGAAAAAAATGAATAATCTCTTAGATGATACTGAAACCTATTCTAAACTTAGAAAAAATCCCTTAGAAACCGTTAACAGCAATTTCAATAAAACAATAAAACTTCTACTAAAAGGCAAAGATGAATTAATCAAACAATTTACTTCCACTAATCCATCTTTGCCTTACATGTATGGACTAATAAAAACACACAAACCAGGGAATCCAGTCAGACCAATTATTAGCTCCATAGGATCAGTTTCATATAAATTATCCAAATGGCTTGTTGATATTTTGAGCCCTACTGTTGGCAAAATTTCTAACTTTAATGTTAAAAACAACATAGATTTAGTTGATAAATTAAGCTCCTTGACTGACTTAAATGATTTTAACATGGTTAGTTTTGATGTTACTTCCTTGTTTACGAAAGTTCCTGTTGATGATTTATTAAGTTTCTTATCTGAAGAACTCGTTAACTATGATTTACCATTACCAGTTCCTACTATCATTAAACTTATTAAACTTTGCATTGTTGATGCAAAATTTGTATTTAATGATAAGTTTTACACTCAGAAATTTGGTATAGCAATGGGAAATCCTCTTTCATCTGTTCTTAGTAATCTATACATGGAATTTTTTGAAACAAGGTTGCTTAACACAATCCTCCCTAATAGAGCAAAATGGTTCAGATATGTTGATGATATTTTATGTCTTATGCCCAAAAATGTAGATATACACCATTTCCTTGGAAATTAAATAGCTTAGCCCATTCTATAAACTTTACTGTTGAGTTTGAGGAAAATAACACATTGCCTTTTCTAGATGTTTTAATTATTAAGGGTAATAATGAATTCAAATTTAAAATTTACAGAAAACCTACAAATAACTGTTCCTATGTACACTATTATTCTTCCCATCAAGATAGAGTCAAACTGTCTGTTTTCTCATCAATGCTTTTGAGAGCTTTACGAATTTGTAGTCCAGAGTTCATAGATGAAGAAATATCCAAAATTAATGAAATAGCCATTGATCTAAAATACCCGAGAAGTGTAATTGATAAATCTTTTAAAGTTGCTAGAAATACTTTTTACAATCCAAAAAGGGACAACCAACCTTATTCAACTAAAAATATGTTGGTTCTCCCTTACCATGAAAACTTGGTTGATATGCCTTCTCTTCTTTAGACTTTTAATATTAAAGTTGTATTTAAAAATCTTGATACAGTAAAAAAAACTTTTGATAAAGAATTCCCCCCAAAATGCTGATGGATGTGTCTATAAGATTCCTTGTAAAATTTGCGATAAAGTTTATTACGGTCAAACTGGTAAAAGTCTCGAACTTAGATTAAAACAACATAAATATAGCATTAGAACTGGACAAGATTCCAATGCTCTATTTATTCATGTGAGAGATTTTAATCATCCAATTGATTTTCAAAAAGTTGAGAAAGTTGTATCAAGCAAGTCCATGGTTGACAGAAATATAATTGAATCTTGTTTCACAAAAAGCAGTTTTGAAAATAATATGAATATTTCCTTTGGTTTATATAAATTAGATACATTTATAATTAATAAAATTTGGTTAGAGCTTAATAATACATTGGACAAATAATAAACCTTATTTCTTGGGTAGAATAATTTGTTAGTGGGATGTCGTGAGGACCTGTCTACTTGGACCAGCGGACCTACTGCAGTGTTCCTCTTTTCTTATGAGTCCGGTATTGTCGCGCATCAGGTGTTTCTTTGTTGTGGGAGTTGACTGTGAGGTGTAGTCTAAGCCCTTTTAATTGCCTTCCTTTGATGTATTACTTTCATAGTTCCTTGACAATGTGAGTAGTCATGAAATCGCTTAGAATTTCACTACTCTTTCACAGTGGTTGTTTTGCATATTTTAAAATCACCTGTTTACTGTGATCTTATTGCATATATATATATATATATATATATATATATATATATATATATATATATATATATATATATATATATATATATATATATATTGCAGGTAGTAGATTGGTAGCCAGCAACCGTCCAGGGAGGTACTACCGTCCTGCCAAGTGAGTGTAAAACGAAAGCCTGTAATTGTTTTACATGATGGTAGGATTGCTGGTGTCTTTTGTCTGTCTCATAAACATGCAAATTTCAGGTACGTCTTGTTACTTCTACTTACACTTAGATCACACTACTCATACATGTACAAGCATATATATACACACCCCTTTGGGTTTTCTTCTATTTTCTTTCTAGTTCTTGTTCTTGTTTATTTCCTCTTACTTCCATGTGGAAGTGGAACAGAATTCTTCCTCCGTAAGCCGTGCGTGTTGTAAGAGGCGACTAAAATGCCGGGAGCAAGGGACTAGTAACCTCTTCTCCCGTATAAATTACTAAATTTAAAAAGAGAAACTTCCTTTTTTTTCTTTTTGGGCCACCCTGCCTTGGTGGGATACGGCCGCTGTGTTGAAATATGTATATATATACATATATAGGGGGTGGTAAGAGAAAATTCTCAAACAGCTTCAGGGAGAACCTTGAGTTTTCCCTGAAGCAAGTTTATTCTTTTCTCTGAGGATAAGGGTCCCCAGGACAGTTCTAGAGGTGGTACCTCCCTATATTATATATATATATATATATATATATATATATATATATATATATATATATATATATATATATATATATATACATATATATATATGTGTGTGTGTGTGTGTGTGTGTGTGTGTGTGTGTGTGTGTGTGTGTGTGTGTGTTTGTGTATGCAATAAAATCACAGTAAAGAGGTGATATCACAATATGCACAACAACCACTGTGAGAAAAGAGCGAAATTCCAAGCGCTTTCGTGACTTCTCACAATTATTAAGGAAGTCACGAATTTCGCTATTTTTTTCACAGTGGTTGTCCCTCTTCCTCTTCCTTCTCCTCCACGTCCTCCTCTACCTTCTCCTCCTCCACCACCTCATCCTCCTCCTCCTCTACCTCTTCCTCCACCACCTCCTCTTCCTCCTCATCTTTACCACCTCGTCTCACTCTCCCTCTCTCACACGCCCATCAACTGTACACTATTTTCACTGTTATTCCCCCCCTCTCCCTCCCCTCGCCTCCCTCTCCTCTCCCACCCTACCCTCTCCCTTCTCTCCCCCATCCTCCCAGTGCCCGCATTCTGACTTCATTGGTAGCCAGCGAGGCATCTCATACGCCCCCACCACTCGTCAGGTCGTAGAGGGCCCTCACGCCCCAAGACCAAGTCAAGGACCCGGCCAGGCAATCGGACGCAGCCGAGCGTTCCCCGCTATGCGAATCGCCATGGAGGAAAAAATGCTGATTTGCCAAAAGGCGTATTGATTGAGGATGCCTGGCAACTACTTATGGTGAATTACGCCTTGTGGGAATCTCTTCAAGGATAAATGCGGATTTTCGGTGCGCAATTACGTATTATGCAAATTTTCGAACGACAGAAAACGGGAATTGCAGAGAAAACGATGGTCAATAGAGACCAGCTGATTTTTCTTATCAATTTTTTTTTTGGTGGAGTCTCAAGAGAGAGCAAATCTATTAATATTTAATAAGGATAAATTATAAAAATAAGATTTCAAAGAAGGAAATTGAAATAAAAATCTGCATTATCCAGAGAAATTTTACATAGAAAATTAGGAGTCGTTCTAAGTAGAAAATATTGACAATATTATTTGAGACACGTGGGGGAAACTATTATTATTTTTAAAGGAGTGGAAAGGTAAACCAGCGGAAGGCTTCGGTCAGATAACCAAAAGTTCCAGCTGCTGGTCACCATAAACACTTGTCCTGTTTTCTGACGAACTTTACTAACCCGGTGGGGGGGGGAACTAGTCAAAAATAGAAGGGCAGGGATACTTTTGTTTTTCGAATCCATTGTTTTAGCGAAGCTCAGAGTCTCCCACCTTCGTTATTTCGGCCCAAAGGTCGACCGGAAAATATAAATACTATGTTAATTTATGTTGAGCTGGGAGTAACGTCGACGTTAATTGTAGCGGGAAATTGTTGGCTAATATAACGTTGTGTTCATTGGGCAGCTTTGTAACCCGTGTATAGTGTGTGTGTAGGTTAAATATTGGTGGTGTGTACAGCGAGAGGTGTATATCTCAGTACATATGTGCTGAGAGGTGTATATCTCAGTACATATGTGCTGAGAGGTGTATATCTCAGTACATATGTGCCGAAAGGTGTACATCTATCATTGTATGCACACCGTGTATATATATATATATATATATATATATATATATATATATATATATATATATATATATATATATATATATATATATATATATATATATATATATATATATATATTCCAAAAAAATGTATTTATTATTGTATACACATTAAGTACAGCGTATATACATTAATAAATAAACGAGCAAGTTTATTTGAGTACAATTAACACTGGTACAATAACGCAAGTTACGAGTGATAACAGTTATCTAACTCTGTAAGATGACTGTAAGTCTCAGTGACACCGTTAACAACAAAGTTAACCTACAAGCTGAAGAACGGACTTAGATTGGATTTTGCCACCGAAGTGGCTAGTTTATTGTGCACCCCATATCTATCCTGTGGACGGTAGCGCGAGAGCATATGGATACACAAAAGGCCCAGGAACTAGGTCCCAAAAGGGTTAACAGGTATACAGATGTGTTTTTAATTATCTACATATATAAAGTTCACTTATCTGTTACAAGCAAATTTAGGAAATTTGCTTAGTATATCTGGTATCTTAATTTCATTAACAAGATATCTTGACATGTCACATAGGTTATTATACTGTCTGTCTCTGTATTCCTCAATAAGTGGACAATTAAGCACATAGTGTTCAAGAGAGTGACCATATGCCTGATCACATAATTTGCATTTAGTTTGATCATCATCTGTGTGTCTCCCAAACTGCCAGAAGTACTTGTAACCAAGCCTAAGCCTGGCCACTACAACATTACTCAGTCTGTTCACATTGCAAGTTGCTCCATAAACATTCTTATCTACGTTCATGTTATCATAGTGGGTTATAGATCTACTCAGGCTTCTAACTGCATTCCTATTACAATCATTTTCATTATTTACTTCTCTCCTAATATTATTAATATTGCTAGACACAGATATACCAAAGTTATATTCTACATTCTCCTTCTGGATACTCTTCTTGGCTAACATATCAACTTTATCATGAAGGAGTAATCCAGCGTGTGATGGGATCCATGTCAATTGTATATTATTTCCTTTGTCTCTGATTTTTGAGTATCTATACCTGGCTTCTGTTGAAGAATAACGCACTTGTAAACTACTGGATTTGTCCACTGGTGACTCCGCCTCCTCCTGCTTCTACTCACCTGACTGCAGAGTGTAAGTCACATGTCTGAGCATATCCTGTACTTTTCTCAATATTGATGGACTGAACATATCGACTCCAGGTGCTGAGGGACTGATTACCTCATTCTCCTCCTCGCCTGTCATTGTTCTTCTCTGCACTGGACTGAAGAAGTCACTGACTGCCGAAACGGTTCCTCAATAAAGATTCCCAAATGTGTCACAAGTGTCTCATTCTTCATGTTATCGGTTTTCTAAACTACTTTTTAGTGATATTAGTGGAAGTAACAAATTGTAATGTAACAGTTTAACACAACACCAACACCAACAGTAAAATACAACACGATCAAAAATAACGAAACACGGGATAAAAAGTGTTTCTCTCAGTGTATATACACTGAGAAGTGTATTTCTCTCAGTGTATTTACACTGACAGGTGTATTTCTCTTAGTATTTTAGGTATTAAAGTATTCTTGACTGGTAATGAACAGGTGACGTACAGCTGTCATGACCCTCGTATAGTAGATAGGCTTTAAACCCCGTTAACTCTTTTCCTACTTGACCTGTGAACGGCTTTTGGGTTGCAGTTCGGGTGAATCAGTTCGGGAACATTCAACCACAATTGGACCTAATATATCGAGAACTTTTATAGTCTGGCAAGTTGCTATCCCCAGGAAACTTACAACTTTAACCATTGGGGACCGACTTTTTTTTTTTTAATGGCTGGTGAGGGCAATCCCTGTGGGTCGGAGGACCTATTGTTGAGTTGACTACCATCCATCTCAAAACGCAGTGTAATATAATATATCTTTATTTCTACAAGTACACGTACATGGTATACAGGTCCAGCTGACATCAGTGATATACTACTGCATAGAAAGCCGCTTGTTATGCAGAGCATTTCCCGCAAATTTTGTCCTAGGATGCGACTCACACCAGTCGACTAACACACAGGTACCCATTCACTGATGGGGAACATAGACAACCTGTGTAAAGAAACTCGCCCAATGTTTCTACCCTCACAGGGAACTGAGCCCAGACTCTCGCCGTGTGAAGCGAGAGCTTTAGCCACCAGGTCACGGGGCCTGTAAAGGCAGAGGTCCTGTCCACCGACGTTGCCACAGATGGGAATACATGTACATAGGTCTTCCTCGCTTTATATGACCTACTTCTCGCCCGAAAGACGTAATAATTAAAAATCCCGGTCCTTCTGGCGTGATGTATGACATATGACGTTCTTCAACATCTGGATCAGTCGAGGCTAAGTTGCTAACACTGTATTTTACAAAGATGTTTGAATATCATGCATATTTGGAGACTCGGGGTGTCATGTGTTGTACTGGTCCCAGAGAAGTCTGCGAAAATAACGGAGCCTCACTTTTCCGTCCTGTTGTTTTGACTGACTGTCTGTGCAGAGTCTTGGCGACAATGACAAACACAAGTCTTCTGTTGTGTCGAGTCACAGAACTTGTCAAATGCTCGACACTGTGCTTCCCGCACACTACATAATCTCATGAGTTTGGAACACCACATAGTTGAGGCCTTCACCCGCAAACACTTGGTTATTGCTACGTCTCTGGACATGAAGGAAGCCTCTGACATGACATGGAAATACTGGATAAACTTTGTGCTGTTTTGTCTTTCGCTGCACATCGCCTCACTTCGGAGAACATTTGTTCAAGGCAACGATGACCCACAGGACTGTGTGCTGCGCACAACGTAATTATTATTATTATTATTATTATTGTTATTATTATTATTATTATTGTTATTATTATTATTATTATTGTTGTTGTTGTTGTTGTTGTTGTTGCTGCTGTTGTTGTTGTTGTTATTGATCAAATACATTCTGTCTCCATCTTCCTTCCGGAGAAGCCTTAAATACTCTCACTGTTTAATCGACAAAGTGAGTTGTGTCATTCCTCATCTCTGGTGCAAATTTTTACCTGAGCGAAATAAAACTGTTCTGGAGTCTGTCCAGCACCGGCCGTTGCTGTGACAACTTAAGTTTTCTGCTGCCCCCCCCCCCCAAAAAAAAAAAAACAGAAGAGCGTCCCGCTTGTTATCACTGATTCTACCTCCCTGTCAACATGACTGTAACAGTACACAAATAACTAGCATATAGGAGGCAGAAAGTTTATAAAGACGTTCCGACCCGACTTGGACCATTAAATAGTCACACTAACACACGAGAGTGAGGGAGCCAGTATATATAGGTGAGGGGGGGGGGACAGGGCCTCCCTGTGCGAGTTATTTTTGTAATTTTGTGTGATAAATGATTTTGAAAACCGACGAGTTGAAGATTGAGACACTTATGCAATATATGGGAATCTCTATTAAGGAAACGTTTCGCCACACAGTGGCTTCATCAGTCCAATACAAAGCAGAGAGGGGTAAGGAGAGGAGGAGTTTGAGGTAATCAGTCTGTCAGCCTTGAGTCGATGTGTTCAGTCCATCAATCTTGTATTGCGCCTGTGCGCTCATTACTGTCACCTGTGGTGACAATATGATACAGGTGCAGCCTTCACCTAGGTTCGTTGTCCTGCACTTCAACCTGTGACGGACCTACACTTTTGGGGCCCCTGAAGCTTAAACTGTTATAGGAGCCCCTTCGCAACCCCTTCTCATACAGTAGACCCCCCCCAAATTTTAAGCAATGGCAATAAAGTGACTTCCGGGCCCCGTCCGGGTTTAGGGGCCCTGAAGGTTAAGTTTCATTCGTCTCACAGTAGATTCGTCCTTGACTTCACCTGCTGGACTCAGACAATACACACAGACAGAAATCTAAGTTACATTTTGTGTCAACTAATGAATATATTACTGCACATTGCAACCTAGAAAACCAAAATGGTACATAATGCAACTTTAAAAAGCTGCAATGGAACACATTGCAGCCTAGAAAATCAAAATGGAACACATTACAACCTAGAAAACGAAAGTGGAATGCAATGCAACCTAGAAAAACCACTGGAGGACAGTGCAACACAATACTGATCACTGTAACACACACACACACACACACACACACACACACACACACACACACACACACACACACACGCACACACACACACAAATCAAGAACAACAAAAAGCCGAAAAAAAACGTCAAAATCGGGGGAGGGGTATTTTCTCCCCCCTTCCCCCCCCCAGAATACACTTGTCTGCAAAACAAAACAAAAAACACAAAGAAAAACACTGCGAGCAACTCAAGAGAGCGTCAGGCTGGGAAATTAAACACCTGTGTGGGGGGAGAGGGGAGATGTGGGGAGGAGGGAAGGTGAGAGGGGAGGGGAAAGAGGAGAGGGAAGGGGTGAGGGGAAACGTTCCGAGGTCTTGGAAAATAAAGGAAAAAAACACCTTACCACCATTACCAGTTACTTGAGGAAAAATGGGTTAAAATGGGCTTAATTTAATTAAAATGGGTTTAATGGGTTATCAAAAAACTTTCACGGGTTAAAATAAGTTAAACCTGGTTGCCAGTAAACTAGAATGGGTTATAATTCGTTGCCAATAAACTTTAATGGTTAAAATAAGTTAAATGGGTTATCAATAAACTTTAATTGGTTAGAATGACTTAAAATGGGGTTCTCAATAACTTTAATGAGTAAAACGAGTAAGAATATGGAATTAAAAAAGGTTTAAATGAGGTAAACAGAACGAAAGCTGTTCAACAAGGTTCTGTTAACGGCAAACGTTAAAACGGAAGCTTAAATGACACGTTAACAGGTATATGATACATTATGCATGGATGTATAATGTATAACGTGGAGAAGGATGTTAAATATCCTTACACTACTAGAGAGAGAACAAAAGAAAGAAAAAATAGAGTGAAGAGAGAGAGAGAGAGAGAGAGAGAGAGAGAGAGAGAGAGAGAGAGAGAGAGAGAGAGAGAGAGAGAGAGAGAGAGAGAGAGAGAGTTTTGTTTTGCAAGATTATGCTGTGAAGTGTTGGTGTTATGTATCTCTCTCACGAGTGTCGAAGACAGACAGTCTTAGGGATGTGTGTTAGAAACCTTCTTCTGCCCTGGTCTTAGTTCACACACACACACACACACACACACACACACCGTGGGTCCTTAGAGAAGTGCAGAGATGCTGCGTGTGACACCTACCTACTTGATGGGTAACTACCTGAGGTATGGAAGACGGCAAATATAGCCCCCATTTTTAAGAAAGGAGACAGAAACGAAGCACTAAACTACAGACCAGTGTCACTGACGTGCATAGTATGCAGTCATGGAGAATATTATCAGGAGGAGAGTGGTGGAGCACCTGGAATGAAA
>NW_027195323.1:45000-100000 GCF_038502225.1 Cherax quadricarinatus | reverse complement strand
TCGTCTCTTTCGTCCTCCGTCTCTTTCTCCTCCGTCTCTTCCTTCCTCCGTCTTTTCCATCTCTTTTCACCACATTCATCACCTATTCCCTCTTATATCTATTATTCTCTCTTCCATTTCTTTGTCCATTCACCAAATCCTCCTCCGGCTTATTTGCCATATTTGTCACCGTATATCACCTCCTCCTCCTCCTCCTCCCCCTCCTCCTCCCCCTCCTCCCCTCCTTCCCCCCTCCTCCTCCTCTTCTCTCAAACAAATAACCCACAATCTTGGTAACTTATCGTCAGGGAAAACTTCTTCTTTCTTCCTCTTTTCTTCATAAATTTTCCTCAGCGTTTGGTTGGCTGTCCTCAGAGGAACCTCATCTCCCCTCTTTTTTACCCCCTCCTTCCCCCTCCCCCTCCCCCTCCCCCTCCCCTCTCTCTCAAGTTTCCAGTCTTCTTGCTAACATACTGCTCCAGAAATTATCTTCTTCTTGTGTGTGTCGTCCTGGATGTCATTCATATCGTATTGTTTATTTCTTTCTCTATCTCGAGGTGAGATGATCGTTGGTGCTTTTATTAGTCTGATCTTCTTACAGTCACTAAATTGTAATTATGTCAGCAGTGCTAAGTAGCCTAGAGTGACCTTCACATATACCGTCAGGTGTGTCTCAATGTCCATATATATATATATATATATATATATATATATATATATATATATATATATATATATATATATATATATATATATATATATATATATATATATATATACTTTAATGTCTGCTTTAAAGATTCAAGTATTCTTTTCTGCAGCCAACGGCCTTTAACAATTTAACATTTTCTTTCCGAGTCTTGTGTTCTAATAACCCGCCCATCACCACCAATCCTTCCACCCTCACCCCCCTCCCTCCCAGTCACTCTGACAGTTCAGGCTCGTAACTCCGTATCTTGGGTGATATTTGAAGCTGCTTCCATCACCACGGTGGCTCCTAAAGTCTGGGATTTAATTACATCTGGGCCCTGGAGCGTCGAGTCGGGGCCCGCCTCTCCCTACCTCATTATACTGCCCACTAAAACTCTCCAACTTGAGACCTGCTGAGCAGATTTACTGCTGCGGATGAGTGAAAACCAGACTTTATCAGACTGTGGGGGAGTGAAAATCAGACTTAATCAGTCTGTGTCGGTCTTAGTCTTATCAGACTCAGGAGTAAAAATCAGCCTTAATCAGTCTGTGTCAGTATCAGTTTCTATGAGATTGAGGAGTGAAAATCAGCCTTAATCAGTCTATGTCAGTATTAGTCGCTATCAGACTGAGGAGTGAAAATCAGTCTTAATTAGTCTTTATCAATCTTAAAAAGTCTTTATCACAGTGAGGATGGGTGAAAACTAGTATCTATCAGACTGACGATCATTGAAAATCAGTCTTCACCAGCTGACTTCACCAGTCTTTACGAGTCTTTATCAGATTTTACCCTAACAAAAATCAAACTTTACCTCCCTCTTACGATGTTCTGGACAGCCAATCGACCTTCAGTAAGAAACATAAACAGATAGAACAGGCGCTTGACAGAGTTTATACTAGCTGTCAAGGTTCCCTGTACCTTTACCAACTTAGCAATTTCACCTGCCTTGAAAATGGCAATATTTCAACCTAGAGAGAACGAATGACAGGAAGTGTCATTAATGGCTTTAGATCCTTTGTTTTGGAGGTTTTCGTTATCCAACCTGTAATTTTTTTTTATTGCAGTTACTATAATATTGTTGTCTTTCTTGAACGTGAGATCTCTCACATTTGACTCATGTTTTACTGAATTTGTCTTGAATACCGGTCTTGTTTTTATTTCCTCCGTTCTCCCGTAACGTAGTAATTGAAATTAGTCCTCAGTGAACATGATATTGTTATCAGTGGCCCACTGGAAGGCTTGATTGATGTCATCTTGGAGGCTCACTGTGTCTTCTGTGGATGCCACTCTCATGCAAATTCTAGTATCGTCTGCAACGGAGAATACAGTGCCATGATTTATGTCCCTCTCTGTGTCAGATATAAGAATGAGAAAGAGAAGTGTGGTGAGTACTGTGCCATGGGAACCAGAGCTCTTCACCCCAACAGCCCCTGATTTCACTCTGTTTATTATTACCCTTCGGGCTCTGTTTGTTAGGAAGTTAAGCATCCATCTGTCCACCTTTTCAGTTAGTCCCTTTTCACGCATTTTGTGCACACTGTTATCCTATGGTCGCACTTGCCAAAGACTTTTGCAAAGTCAATGTATACAACATATGCCTTTTAATTGTCTTCCAGTGTATCTAAAATCAAGTTGAAATGGTCTAGCAATTGCGACAGACAAAAGCGACTTGTTCTGAACCCATGTTGACCTGGGTTATGCAGCTGCTACGATTCCATGTGACTGTTAATCTTGCTTCTTAAAACTCTATCAAAAATATTAATAATGTGGGGCGTTAGTAATATTGGTCTGTAGTTTACTGACATTGCCCAACTCCACCTTTGTGGAGTGGAACAATGTCAGTGGTTCTTCAATGACTGGGATGACTCCAGTGTCTAGGCCCCTCTTCTAAAGGATATTAAGGTACGTGATAATGGATTCTTAGAATTCTTTGTGAATATGGAGGTCCACGAGTCTGGTCCTGGGGCGGAGGTCATTAGCATGCAATTAATGACTTCTTGGAAATTAAGTTGGGTTAGAGTTACATCAGAGACTATGGAGAAATTTGTGGCGTATGATTAATGGATCGATGAACACTGAATCTTATTTGGGGATTTGTATATTTCACTCCTGGACTCTATGACGCATTCAATCAAGAACATAAGAAAGAAGGAACACCGCAGCGGGCCTACTGGCCCTTGTGGGGTAGGTCCATGTCAACCCCAGGCTTAGAACAATGACCCACCCAGTCAGGCCACCTCTACTTAAGGAAGGAATACGGCATCTGACCCAGTAGCACAAGCTAGTCAGGTCCAACTCACACCCACCCACACCTGCTCATGTATTTATCTAACTTATTTTTAAAACTATACATTGTCTTAGCCTCTATAACTGTACTCGGGAGTTTGTTCCACTCATCCACAACTCTATTACCAAACCAGTGCTTTCCTATATCCTTCCTGAATCTGAATTTTTCCAGCTTAAAATCATTGCTACGAGTCCTGTCTAGGCTAGATATTTTTATCACGCTATTTACATCCCCTTAATTCATTCCTGTTTTCTATTTATACACCTCAATCATATTTTCCCCTAATTCTATGCCTTTCTAGAGAGTGCAGATTCAGGGTTCTCAGTCTATCCTCATAGGGAAGATTTCTGATACATGGGATCAACTTTATCATCCTCTTCCGTACGTTTTTCAGAGCATTTATATCCATTCCGTAATACGGTGACCAAAACTGAGCAGCATAATCTAAATGAGGCCTAACCAAGGATACAGAGAATTGAAGAACAACCCGAGGACTTCTATTATTTATGCTTCTTGATATGAAACATAAATAATGGAAGTCAGCTTTATTGCGAACATTAATGCACTGTTGTCTTGGTTTCAGGTTACTGCTAACCAAAACTCCTAAATCCTTTCTGCATTCAGTAATATTAAGATCTACATTGTTTAGTTTATATGTGGCATGGTTATTATCCTTTCCAACATTTAGAACTTTGCATTTGTCTATATTAAACTGCATCTGCCACTTCTCCGACCATTGCGTCAGTCTATTCAAATCGTCCTGGAGTGCTCTAATGTCCTCATTAGAATGAATTGGACGGCCTATTTTGGTGTCATCAGCAAATTTGCTTATGTCGCTATTTATTCCCTCATCTATGTCGTTTACGTAAATTGTGAACAACAACGGGCCCAACACTGACCCCTGTGGAACACCGCTTGTGACGTGCCCCCATTCTGATTTCTCCCCATTTATGCAAACTCTCTGCTGCCTATTTGTTAACCACGCCTCTACCTAGGAAAAAATTTCTCCTCCTATTCCGTGTGCCTTAAGTTTCCCCAATAGTCTCTGATGTGGAACTCTATCGAAAGCCTTACTGAAGTCCATATACACAATATCATATTCAATATCATGATCTACCTCCTCAAATACCTTAGTGAAGAAAGTTAGTAAATTCGTAAGACAGGAACGCCCCTTTGTAAAACCGTGTTGAGATTCATTAATCAGTTTATGCCTTTCAAGTTGGCTACGAATTGCCTCGGCAATTATTGATTCTATAAATTTTCCCACTATGGGGGTAAGGCTTATTGGTCTATATCTCGAAGCTAAGGACCTGTCACCTGTCTTATAAATAGGTATAACATTTGCCATTTTCCATTTATCTGGTACTATGCCAGTTTGTAGTGATATGTTGAAAAGATTAGCCATAGTTTTGCAAAGTTCCTCTTTACATCCATTTAACACCCTTGCAAACAGTTCATCAGGACCTGGGGATTTGTTAGGTTTTAATTTCTCTATTTGTCTGAGGATCATGTCACTTGTTACCCCAATCAAGCATAGTTTATTATCGTCCTGTTCTACATAATTTATTATTTCTGGAGTTTCGCTATCTTCCTGAGTAAAAACTGAAAGTAAATATTGAAAATTTCACACATTTCCTTATCACTGTCAGTGATCTGACCTGAGTTACATTTAAGTGGGCCAATCTTGCCCCTAATCTTACTTCTGTATACCTGAAAGAACCCTTTTAGGTTAGTCTTCGAATCCCTTGCGACCTTAGCCTCATAATCCCTTTTAGCTTTTCTTAGTCCTTTTTTTATTCCTCTCTTTAAATGAATATATTGATTTCTTTACTGTCCATTCTCTCTCTTTTTATATGCCTATATATGCCTCTCTTTTGACCAATGAGATGTTTTAATCTATTGTTCATCCATTTGGGATCATTTTTGTTAGATCTAATTTCCCTACTCGGAACAAAAGTTGTCTGGGCAGCTAGAACTATGCTCTGAAAAACGTCATATTGGCAACCAAGATCACCTACCTGACCCATAGTCAAGTCATCCCAATTTAGCCCACCCAGGTAATTTCTCAGTGCCATGAAATCGGCCAAGCGGAAGTCTGGGACAGAGACTTGATTGCAGTTATCTGGGTAATTCTATGATATATTGAAACTAAGTGATTTGTGATCACTTTTCCCTAGCTCATCATTAACCTCAAGATTATTAATTAATGATTCTTTGTTGGCAAGAACCAAGTCAAGCAGGTTTGTTTCCTCTAATTGGTTCTGTCACAAACTGTTTTAAAAGGCAATCCTGAACCGTATTAAGAAAGTCACTAGACTCAAGATTTCCTGTCACATTATTCCAATCAGTTCGTCTAAAGTTAAAGTTTCCCATTAACACAACATTTTCATATCTAGATGCCTTATGGATTTCGTCCCATAGCAGCTTACTGCACTCCCTATCAAGATTTGGGGGCCTATAAATCACACCCAAAATTAATTTGTCACGACCCTCGAGAAACTGTAGCCAAACAGATTCTGTGTCCGATGTTTCTATTCTTATATCTTTTCTAACACAACAATTTAAATTATCTCTGACATACATCGCCACACCACCACCCTTCCTGTTGACCCTATCAATGTGGAATAGTTTATAACCCTTTATGCTGCATTCAGAAGGCATTTCTCTATCTTTTAAGTTGAACCAGGTCTCTGTTGTAGCAATAATATCTATATTACCTGCACTTGCAAGTAATCTTAGCTCATCTATCCTATTTCTTAGACTCCTACTATTTGTATAGTAAACCTTAAAGGAGCTAGTCACTCGTTGCCCTCTACTATCTCTCTCTGTTTGTTGATGAATTACTTTGCCTTTACTAGCAACTATATTTTGAAAATTGTCTTTTAAACATATACCTGTGGTATTCTGGTTATATCTGCTGTTTTCAACCCTAATACTGCAGCCTGATTGCTTCCCACAAACACCCATACATATATAATCTATCAGTTTAAAGTCCTAGACAAGTCATCAATGACCCTCTCAATCGAACTGGCTAATGCAATCACTCCAGCCCCAGAGAGATGAACCCCATCCCTTGTATACACATCACGTTTGCCATAGAATGTGTATCAGTTATCAATGAATGGGATCGCAAGTTCCTTGCAGTACCTGTCTAGTCAGCAATTTATACCAATTGCCCTGGACATCCATTCATTGCACACTACCCTTCTAGGCAAGATGCTACATATGATTGGGATCCCTCCCTTAGACCTGAATACATGTATGGCCGACTTGCACTTATCCAGCAGCTTCTGTCTCCTGCCCTTCCCGATGTCATGTCCACCAACACTAAGACAGATAATGGGCTTGTTCCCATTACCTGACATAATATTATCCAACCTGCTGACTATGTCACCAACACCAGCTACTGGGATGCACATCCTCTGTCTGACCTTTCTATCTCTGTTACGAAAAGCACAGTCCATATATCTTACCTGAGAATTTTCTACAATTAGAATATTCTTACTTTGATAAGCAGGAAAGTCAGTGGTACCTTTAGCCTTACTAACCACTGAAGTACACTCGTCCTGGAGAACAGAGAATCGATTTCCTACCTTTACATCTTCTCTATTAACCTTCCTTATCATCCTTCTTCCCGAACTGTGAACCACTTTCCACTTAAAGCGGTTGCCACTCTCCAAATCACTGGTGGTAACTTTTTCCTCCTTACCAGCTACTATCATCTTACACTCACTCATCGTTTTCCATTTGTCTAGCCAGTGTTACTTTTCGTTTTTCAGAGTCTGCTACCTTAGAGGAACTCTGTTATTTGTCGTCTTCGCCTATGAAGGGCGCACCTCCCGCTGTCCAACTTGAACCTTCTCCTCCTCCGTCGTAATGGTAGGTGTCTGGAGCATACTTCTAGTGCCAGAGAGCTCATCACCTCCCAACACTGGTTCATCTCCTTGTATATCATATTCTCTTCCCAGCATAATTCTGTCAGTTCACGAGTGATTATCTCCCATTTGATGTTCTTGTTGTTAAAGCCAAATGTGTTAAACATATCTTCATAATTAAGTGGATTTTGTTGAGTAGGTCTAATTAGTGTGAAGGTCTGAACTTCTGTTAAGTTGCTGTCTGAGTTTATTATTTTCAACATTTGCATGTTCAGTACCAGATCATCGTTATTTGTGATTAGACTGTTTAGGATAGTCTCCAGTCTGGTCGGTTCCACTATTTGCTGACATAAGGAGAGTTTGTTGCGGTCTTAGTGAGACTTTTTATCCATACTGGGTCTTGGGATTCTTCCTGTTATTACAGTCTTCACTACGTTTTTTTTATTATTTATTTATTTCAGATGTCTTAAACTGAAGTCACGAAGCAATAAGACATTTAAGGCCGGATTTGTAAAGCTTTCAAGAACGTAGTTAATTTTCATTAGTTGGTCTTTGAACTTCTAGGAACTTGCACCTGGTGGTTTATATATAAATACAGTAACTAGATTTTAATTTTCAGTTTTAACAAGGAAAACTCCTACTATATCATTCATGGTGTTAAGTAACTCAGTATTCATGAGCGACTCTGTAACAACCATCCCAGCAGTTCGTCTTCCCTTGTCTGTTTCTCCAGTCGCATCTGAGTCGAGTGTATCACAGACAAGGTGGCCTCCAATGTGGGTCAATATTAGGCTACGACCACTTCATTTTACTCAGTGAGGAGGCCTCTGATGAACGCTACTCTGTTGTTGGTACTCACTACGAGACTCTGGATGTTTACGAAAAAAAAGAAACTGATGCTATATTACTAGTTGAAGTGCTGGGGGACTATTTTTTGGTTAGTTTTAATATCTCGGTGGGTCTGAGAAAGAGTCCATCAAGTCGACGATGTTCCCTGGCATAGTGTTGGTGTCTCGTCATTCCCTGCCGCCCATTCCCGACACTACAAGATAAAACCTCTGCTGTCTACATGACTGTAATTTTCACGTTGGGTTGTACGTTCATGATACTGTCTGTGCACCTTGTTCCCTTCACACAGAACACCGGGTAGTGTACATCACACAGAACACCGGGTAGTGTACGTCACACAGAACACCGAGTAGTGTACGTCACACAGAACACTGGGTAGTGTAAGTCACACAGAACACTGGGTAGTGTACATCACACAGAACACCGGGTAGTGTACATCACACAGAACACCGGGTAGTGTACGTCACACAGAACACCGGGTAGTGTACGTCACACAGAACACTGGGTACTGTACGTCACACAGAACACCGAGTAGCGCACGTCACACAGAACACCAGGTCGTGTACGTCACACAGAACACCGGGTAGTGTACGTCACACAGAACATCGGGTAATGTACGTCACACAGAACACTGGGTAGTGTACATCACACAGAACACCGGGTAGTGTACGTCACACAGAACACCGGGTAGTGTACATCACACAGAACACCGGGTAGTGTACGTCACACAGAACACCGGGTAGTGTACATCACACAGAACACCGGGTAGTGTACATCACACAGAACACCGGGTAGTGTACTTCACACAGAACACCGGGTAGTGTACGTCATACAGAAAACCGGGTAGTGTACATCACACAGAACACCGGGTAGTGTACGTCACACAGAACACCGGGTAGTGTACGTCACACAGAACACTGGGTACTGTACGTCACACAGAACACCGAGTAGCGTACGTCACACAGAACACCAGGTAGTGTACGTCACACAGAACACCGGGTAGTGTACGTCACACAGAACACCGGGTAGTGTACGTCACACAGAACACCGGGTAGTGTACGTCACACAGAACACCGGGTAGTGTACGTCACACAGAACACCGGGTAGTGTACGTCACACAGAACACCGGGTAGTGTACATCACACAGAACACCGGGTAGTGTACGTCACACAGAACACCGGGTAGTGTACGTCGACAGAACACCGGGTAGTGTACATCACACAGAACACCGGGTAGTGTACATCACACAGAACACCGGGTAGTGTACATCACACAGAACACCGGGTAGTGTACATCACACAGAACACCGGGTAGTGTACATCACACAGAACACCGGGTAGTGTACATCACACAGAACACCGGGTAGTGTACGTCACACAGAACACCGGGTAGTGTACGTCACACAGAACACCGGGTAGTGTACATCACACAGAACACCGGGTAGTGTACATCACACAGAACACCGGGTAGTGTACATCACACAGAACACCGGGTAGTGTACGTCACACAGAACACCGGGTAGTGTACATCACACAGAACACCGGGTAGTGTACATCACACAGAACACCGGGTAGTGTACGTCACACAGAACACCGGGTAGTGTACGTCACACAGAACACCGGGTAGTGTACGTCACACAGAACACCGGGTAGTGTACGTCACACAGAACACCGGGTAGTGTACATCACACAGAACACCGGGTAGTGTACATCACACAGAACACCGGGTAGTGTACGTCACACAGAACACCGGGTAGTGTACATCACACAGAACACCGGGTAGTGTACATCACACAGAACACTGGGTAGTGTACGTCACACAGAACACCGGGTAGTGTACGTCACACAGAACACCGGGTAGTGTACATCACACAGAACACCGGGTAGTGTACGTCACACAGAACACCAGGTAGTGTACATCACACAGAACACCGGGTAGTGTACGTCACACAGAACACCGGGTAGTGTACGCCACACAGAACACTGGGTAGTGTACATCACACAGAACACCGGGTAGTGTACGTCACACAGAACACCGGGTAGTGTACGTCACACAGAACACCGGGTAGTGTACGTCACACAGAACACCGGGTAGTGTACATCACACAGAACACCGGGTAGTGTACGTCACACAGAACACCAGGTAGTGTACATCACACAGAACACCGGGTAGTGTACGTCACACAGAACACCGGGTAGTGTACGCCACACAGAACACTGGGTAGTGTATATCACACAGAACACCGGGTAGTGTACGTTACACAGAACACCGGGTTGTGTACGTCACACAGAACACCGGCTAGTGTACGTCACACAGAACACCGGGTAGTGTACGTCACACAGAACACCGGGTAGTGTACGTCACACAGAACAGCGGGTAGTGTACGTCACACAGAACACCAGGTAGTGTACGTCACACAGAACACCGGGTAGTGTACATCACACAGAACACCGGGTAGTGTACATCACACAGAACACCGGGTAGTGTACGTCACACAGAACACCAGGTAGTGTACGTCACACAGAACACCGAGTAGTGTACATCACACAGAACACCGGGTAGTGTACGTCACACAGAACACCGGGTAGTGTACATCACACAGAACACCGGGTAATGTACGTCACACAGAACACCGGGTAGTGTACGTCACACAGAACACTGGGTAGTGTACATCACACAGAACACCGGGAAGTCTACATCACACAGAACACCGGGTAGTGTACGTCACACAGAACACCGGGAAGTGTACGTCACACAGAACACCGGGTAGTGTACGTTACACATTACACCGGGTAGTGTACATCACACAGAACACCGGGTAGTGTACGTCACACAGAACACCGGGTAGTGTACGTCACACAGAACACCGGGTAGTGTACATCACACAGAACACCGGGTAGTGTACGTCACACAGAACACCGGATAGTGTACGTCACACAGAACACCGGGTAGTGAACGTCACACAGAACACCGGGTAGTGTACGTCACACGAACACCGGGTAGTGTACGTCACACAGAACAACGGGTAGTGTACGTCACACAGAACACTGGGTAGTGTACATCACACAGAACACCGGGTAGTGTACGTCACACAGAACGCTGGGTAGTGTACATAACACAGAACACCGGGTAGTGTACATCACACAGAACACCGGGTAGTGTACGTCACACAGAACACCGGGTAGTGTACGTCACACAGAACACCGGGTACTGTACGTAACATAGAGCACCGGGTAGTGTACGTCACACAGAACACAGGGTAGTGTACGTCACACAGAACACCGGGTAGTGTACGTCACACAGAACACCGGGTAGTGTACGTCACACAGAACACCGGGTAGTGTACATCACACAGAACACCGGGTAGTGTACATCACACAGAACACCGGGTAGTGTACATCACACAGAACACCGGGTAGTGTACGTCACACAGAACACCGGGTAGTGTACGTCACACAGAACACCGGGTAGTGTACGTCACACAGAACACCGGGTAGTGTACGTCACACAGAACACCGGGTAGTGTACGTCACACAGAACACCGGGGTGGTGTACGTCACACAGAACACCGGGTAGTATACGTCACACAGAACACCGGGTAGTGTACATCACACCGAACACCGGGTAGTGTACATCACACAGAACACCGGGTAGTGTACGTCACACAGAACACCGGGTAGTATACGTCACACAGAACACCGGGTAGTGTACGTCACACAGAACACCGGGTAGTGTACGTCACACAGAACACCGGGTAGTGTACGTCACACAGAACACCGGGTAGTGTACATCACACAGAACACCGGGTAGTGTACATCACACAGAACACCGGGTAGTGTACATCACACAGAACACCGGGTAGTGTACGTCACACAGAACACTGGGTAGTGTACGTCACACAGAACACCTGGTAGTGTACGTCACACAGAACACCGGGTAGTGTACGTCACACAGAACACCGGGTAGTGTACATCACACAGAACACCGGGTAGTGTACGTCACACAGAACACCGGGTAGTGTACGTCACACAGAACACCGGGTAGTGTACATCACACAGAACACCGGGTAGTGTACATCACACAGAACACCGGGTAGTATACGTCACACAGAACACCGGGTAGTGTACATCACACAGAACACCGGGTAGTGTACATCACACAGAACACCGGGTAGTGTACGTCACACAGAACACTGAGTAGTGTACGTCACACAGAACACCGGGTAGTGTACGTCACACAGAACACTGGGTAGTGTACGTCACACAGAACACCGGGTAGTCTACATCACACAGAACACCGGGTAGTGTACGTCACACAGAACACCGGGTAGTGTACGTCACACAGAACACCGGGTAGTGTACATCACACAGAACACCGGGTAGTGTACATCACACAGAACACCGGGTAGTGTACATCACACAGAACACCGGGTAGTGTACATCACACAGAACACCGGATAGTGTACATCACACAGAACACCGGGTAGCGTACATCACACAGAACACCGGGTAGTGTACATCACACAGAACACCGGGTAGTGTACATCACAAAGAACACCGGGTAGTGTACGTCACACAGAACACCGGGTAGTGTACGTCACACAGAACACCGGGTAGTGTAAATCACACAGAACACCGGGTAGTGTACATCACACAGAACACCGGGTAGTGTACATCACACAGAACACCGGGTAGTGTACATCACACAGAACACCGGGTAGTGTACGTCACACAGAACACCGGGTAGTGTACATCACACAGAACACCGGGTAGTGTACATCACACAGAACACTGAGTAGTGTACGTCACACAGAACACCGGGTAGTGTACGTCACACAGAACAACGGGTAGTGTACATCACACAGAACACCGGGTAGTGTACGTCACACAGAACACCGGGTAGTGTACATCACACAGAACACCGGGTAGTGCACGTCACACAGAACACCGGGTAGTGTACGCCACACAGAACAATGGGTAGTAGTGTACATCACACAGAACACCGGGTAGTGTACGTCACACAGAACACCGGGTAGTGTACGTCACACAGAACCCCTGGTAGTGTACGTCACACAGAACACCGGGTTTTGTACGTCACACAGAACACCGGATAGTGTACGTCACACAGAACACCGGATAGTGTACGTCACACAGAACACCGGGTAGTGTACGTCACACAGAACCCCTGGTAGTGTACATCACACAGAACACCGGGTTTTGTACGTCACACAGAACACCGGATAGTGTACGTCACACAGAACACCGGGTAGTGTACGTCACACAGAACACCGGGTAGTGTACGCCACACAGAACACTGGGTAGTGTACATCACACAGAACACCGGGTAGTGTACGTTACACAGAACACCGGGTTGTGTACGTCACACAGAACACCGGGTAGTGTACGTCACACAGAACACCGGGTAGTGTACGTCACACAGAACACCGGGTAGTGTACGTCACACAGAACAGCGGGTAGTGTACGTCACACAGAACACCAGGTAGTGTACGTCACACAGAACACCGGGTAGTGTACATCACACAGAACACCGGGTAGTGTACATCACACAGAACACCGGGTAGTGTACGCCACACAGAACACCGGGTAGTGTACGTCACACAGAACACCGGGTAGTGTACATCACACAGAACACCGGGTAGTGTACGTCGACAGAACACCGGGTAGTGTACATCACACAGAACACCGGGTAATGTACATCACACAGAACACCGGGTAGTGTACATCACACAGAACACCGGGTAGTGTACATCACACAGAACACCGGGTAGTGTACATCACACAGAACACCGGGTAGTGTACGTCACACAGAACACCGGGTAGTGTACGTCACACAGAACACCGGGTAGTGTACGTCACACAGAACACCGGGTAGTGTACGTCACACAGAACACCGGGTAGTGTACGTCACACAGAACACCGGGTAGTGTACATCACACAGAACACCGGGTAGTGTACATCACACAGAACACCGGGTAGTGTACGTCACACAGAACACCGGGTAGTGTACATCACACAGAACACCGGGTAGTGTACATCACACAGAACACCGGGTAGTGTACGTCACACAGAACACCGGGTAGTGTACATCACACAGAACACCGGGTAGTGTACATCACACAGAACACCGGGTAGTGTACGTCACACAGAACACCGGGTAGTGTACATCACACAGAACACCGGGTAGTGTACATCACACAGAACACCGGGTAGTGTACGTCACACAGAACACCGGGTAGTGTACATCACACAGAACACCGGGTAGTGTACGTCACACAGAACACCGGGTAGTGTACGTCACACAGAACACCGGGTAGTGTACATCACACAGAACACCGGGTAGTGTACGTCACACAGAACACCGGGTAGTGTACGTCACACAGAACACCGGGTAGTGTACATCACACAGAACACCGGGTAGTGTACGTCACACAGAACACCGGGTAGTGTACGTCACACAGAACACCGGGTAGTGTACATCACACAGAACACCGGGTAGTGTACGTCACACAGAACACCGGGTAGTGTACGTCACACAGAACACCGGGTAGTGTACATCACACAGAACACCGGGTAGTGTACATCACACAGAACACCGGGTAGTGTACATCACACAGAACACCGGGTAGTGTACATCACACAGAACACCGGGTAGTGTACATCACACAGAACATCGGGTAGTGTACATCACAGCCTCGTCTCTCATGTGCTACATAACAGTACACTGCGGGATGGCGGGATGTATAACTCCAGGACTGACATACTCCTCTACCGAGTTAAACAATATACAAATAACCTGCACATAGGAGAGAGAAGATGACCACGACGTTTCGGTCCGACTTGGACCATTTACAAGTGTGACTTGTGAATGGTCCAAGTTGGACCGAAACGTCGTCGTATGCTTTTCTCTCTCATATGAGAGGGTTATTTGTGGATGGTATTTCCCTGGGTGATCGTCAGAGGAGAATGGATGGATGAATGGACTGGATAGATGGATGGATCATACCACAATAACATTCCATCTTGTCTCTCTTTTTCGTCATTATTTTCATCATAATTACAAGAGTAATATTACCACAGTAATATAATGTGACAATATACCATTGTATAACTCTACTGTCTCATAATAATTCCCTAATTACCTTACCACAACATTCCTACTAAATAATATCACATTACCATTAAATAATATCACATTACCATTAAATAATATCACATTACCTTTACTAATATCATATTACCATTAAATAATATCACATTACCTTTACTAATATCATATTACCATTAAATAATATCACATTACCTTTACTAATATCATATTACCATTAAATAATATCACATTACCATTAAATAATATCACATTACCTTTACTAATATCATATTACCATTAAATAATATCACATTACCATTAAATAATATCACATTACCATTAAATAATATCACATTACCATTAAATAATATCACATTACCATTAAATAATATCACATTACCATTAAATAATATCACATTACCATTAAATAATATCACATTACCATTAAATAATAACACATTACCATTAAATAATAACACATTACCATTAAATAATAACACATTACCATTAAATAATATCACATTACCATTAAATAATATCACATTACCATTAAATAATATCACATTACCATTAAATAATAACACATTACCATTAAATAATAACACATTACCATTAAATAATAACACATTACCATTAAATAATAACACATTACCATTAAATAATAACACATTACCATTAAATAATATCACATTACCATTAAATAATAACACATTACCATTAAATAATAACACATTACCATTAAATAATAACACATTACCATTAAATAATAACACATTACCATTAAATAATAACACATTACCATTAAATAATAACACATTACCATTAAATAATAACACATTACCATTAAATAATAACACATTACCATTAAATAATAACACATTACCATTAAATAATAACACATTACCATTAAATAATAACACATTACCATTAAATAATAACACATTACCATTAAATAATATCACATTACCATTAAATAATAACACATTACCATTAAATAATAACACATTACCATTAAATAATAACACATTACCATTAAATAATAACACATTACCATTAAATAATAACACATTACCATTAAATAATAACACATTACCATTAAATAATAACACATTACCATTAAATAATAACACATTACCATTAAATAATAACACATTACCATTAAATAATAACACATTACCATTAAATAATAACACATTACCATTAAATAATAACACATTACCATTAAATAATATCACATTACCATTAAATAATAACACATTACCATTAAATAATAACACATTACCATTAAATAATATCACATTACCATTAAATAATATCACATTACCATTAAATAATATCACATTACCATTAAATAATATCACATTACCATTAAATAATATCACATTACCATTAAATAATATCACATTACCATTAAATAATATCACATTACCATTAAATAATATCACATTACCATTAAATAATATCACATTACCATTAAATAATATCACATTACCATTAAATAATATCACATTACCATTAAATAATATCACATTACCATTAAATAATATCACATTACCATTAAATAATATCACATTACCATTAAATAATATCACATTACTCTAATTGCCTATTACCCAATTTATCATTTTATATATTACCTTATTAAGCAACCTTATGTCTAAATATTCTATTATATTCGATAGACAGAGAATCAAGTCTACACTACAAGACGGAGGATCAAGCCTACACTACAAGACGGAGGATCAAGCCTACACTACAAGACGCAGGATCAAGTCTACACTACAAGACGGAGGATCAAGCCTACACTACAAGACGGAGGATCAAGCCTACACTACAAGACGGAGGATCAAGCCTACACTACAAGACGCAGGATCAAGTCTACACTACAAGACGGAGGATCAAGTCTACACTACAAGACGCAGGATCAAGTCTACACTACAAGACGGAGGATCAAGCCTACACTACAAGACGCAGGATCAAGTCTACACTACAAGACGGAGGATCAAGCCTACACTACAAGACGGAGGATCAAGCCTACACTACAAGACGGAGGATCAAGCCTACACTACAAGACGCAGGATCAAGTCTACACTACAAGACGGAGGATCAAGTCTACACTACAAGACGGAGGATCAAGCCTACACTACAAGACGGAGGATCAAGCCTACACTACAAGACGGAGGATCAAGCCTACACTACAAGACGCAGGATCAAGTCTACACTACAAGACGCAGGATCAAGTCTACACTACAAGACGGAGGATCAAGCCTACACTACAAGACGGAGGATCAAGCCTACACTACAAGACGGAGGATCAAGCCTACACTACAAGACGGAGGATCAAGCCTACACTACAAGACGCAGGATCAAGTCTACACTACAAGACGGAGGATCAAGCCTACACTACAAGACGGAGGATCAAGCCTACACTACAAGACGGAGGATCAAGCCTACACTACAAGACGGAGGATCATACCTACACTACAAGACGGAGGATCAAGCCTACACTACAAGACGGAGGATCAAGTCTACGCTACAAGACGGAGGATCAAGCCTACACTACAAGACGGAGGATCAAGCCTACACTACAAGACGGAGGATCAAGTCTACACTACAAGACGGAGGATCAAGCCTACACTACAAGACGGAGGATCATACCTACACTACACGACGGAGGATCAAGCCTACACTACAAGACGGAGGATCAAGCCTACACTACAAGACGCAGGATCAAGTCTACACTACAAGACGGAGGATCAAGCCTACACTACAAGACGGAGGATCAAGGCTACACTACAAGACGCAGGATCAAGTCTACACTACAAGACGGAGGATCAAGCCTACACTACAAGACGGAGGATCAAGCCTACACTACAAGACGGAGGATCAAGCCTACACTACAAGACGGAGGATCATACCTACACTACAAGACGGAGGATCAAGCCTACACTACAAGACGGAGGATCAAGTCTACGCTACAAGACGGAGGATCAAGCCTACACTACAAGACGGAGGATCAAGCCTACACTACAAGACGGAGGATCAAGTCTACACTACAAGACGGAGGATCAAGCCTACACTACAAGACGGAGGATCATACCTACACTACACGACGGAGGATCAAGCCTACACTACAAGACGGAGGATCAAGCCTACACTACAAGACGCAGGATCAAGTCTACACTACAAGACGGAGGATCAAGCCTACACTACAAGACGGAGGATCAAGGCTACACTACAAGACGCAGGATCAAGTCTACACTACAAGACGGAGGATCAAGCCTACACTACAAGACGGAGGATCAAGCCTACACTACAAGACGCAGGATCAAGCCTACACTACAAGACACAGGATCAAGCCTACACTACAAGACGCAGGATCAAGCCTCCACTACAAGACGCAGGATCAAGCCTACACTGCAAGACGGAGGATCAAGCCTCCACTACAAGACGCAGGATCAAGCCTACACTGCAAGACGGAGGATCAAGCCTACACTACAAGACACAGGATCAAGCCTACACTACAAGACGGAGGATAAAGCCTACACTACAAGACGCAGGATCAAGCCTACACTACAAGACGCAGGATCAAGCCTACACTGCAAGACGGAGGATCAAGCCTACACTACAAGACACAGGATCAAGCCTACACTACAAGACGGAGGATAAAGCCTACACTACAAGACGCAGGATCAAGCCTACACTACAAGTCCCAGGATCAAGCCTACACTACAAGACGCAGGATCAAGCCTACACTACAAGACGCAGGATCAAGCCTACACTACAAGTCCCAGGATCAAGCCTACACTACAAGACGGAGGATCAAGCCTACACTACAAGACGGAGGATCAAGCCTCCACTACAGGACGCAGGATCAAGCCTACACTACAAGACGGAGGATCAAGCCTACACAACAAGACGGAGGATCAAGCCTACACTACAAGACGGAGGATCAAGCTTACAATACAAGACGCAGGATCAAGCCTCCACTACAAGACGCAGGATCAAGCCTACACTACAAGACGGAGGATCAAGCCTACACTGAAAGACGGAGGATCAAGCCTCCACTACAAGACGCAGGATCAAGCCTACACTACAAGACGCAGGATCAAGCCTACACTACAAGACGGAGGATCAAGCCTACACTAAAAGACGGAGGATCAAGCCTACACTACAAGACGCAGGATCAAGCCTACACTACAAGACGCAGGATCAAGCCTACACTACAAGAGGCAGGATCAAGCCTACACTACAAGACGGAGGATCAAGCCTACACTACAAGACGCAGGATCAAGCCTACACTACAAGACGGAGGATCAAGCCTACACTACAAAACGCAGGATCAAGCCTACACTACAAGACGCAGGATCAAGCCTACACTACAAGACGGAGGATCAAGCCTACACTACAAGACGCAGGATCAAGCCTACACTACAAGACGCAGGATCAAGCCTGCACTACAAGACGGAGGATCAAGCCTACACTACAAGACGCAGGATCAAGCCTACACTACAAGACGCAGGATCAAGCCTCCACTACAAGACGGAGGATCAAGCCTCCACTACAAGACGGAGGATCAAGCCTACACTACAAGACGGAGGATCAAGCCAACACTATAAGACGGAGGATCAAGCCTACACTACAAGACGGAGGATCAAGTCTACACTACAAGACGGAGGATCAAGCCTACACTACAAGACGCAGGATCAAGCCTACACTACAAGACGGAGGATCAAGCCTCCACTACAAGACGGAGGATCAAGCCTACACTACAAGATGGAGGATCAAGCCTACACTACAAGACGCAGGATCAAGCCTACACTACAAGACGGAGGATCAAGCTTACACTACAAGACGGAGGATCAAGCCTACACTACAAGACGCAGGATCAAGCTTCCACTACAAGACGCAGGATCAAGCCTACACTACAAGACGGAGGATCAAGCCTACACTACAAGACTGAGGATCAAGCCTACACTACAAGACGCAGGATCAAGCCTACACTACAAGACGCAGGATCAAGCCTACACTACAAGACGCAAGATCAAGCCTACACTACAAGACGGAGGATCAAGCCTACACTACAAGACGCAGGATCAAGCCTACACTACAAGACGCAGGATCAAGCCTACACTACAAGACGCAGGATCAAGCCTACACTACAAGACGGAGGATCAAGCCTACACTACAAGACGGATGATCAAGCCTACACTACAAGACGGAGGATCAAGCCTCCACTACAAGACGCAGGATCAAGCTTCCACTACAAGACGGAGGATCAAGCCTACACTACAAGACGGAGGATCAAGCCTACACTACAAGACGCAGGATCAAGCCTCCACTACAAGACGCAGGATCAAGCTTCCACTACAAGACGGAGGATCAAGCCTACACTACAAGACGCAGGATCAAGCCTACACTACAAGACGGAGGATCAAGCATACATTACAAGACGCAGGATCAAGTCTACACTACAAGACGGAGGATCAAGCCTACACTAGAAGACGGAGGATCAAGCCTACACTACACGACGGAGGATCAAGCCTCCACTACAAGACGGAGGATCAAGCCTACACTACAAGACGCAGGATCAAGCCTACACTACAAGACGGAGGATCAAGCCTCCACTACAAGACGCAAGATCAAGCCTACACTACAAGACGGAGGATCAAGCCTCCACTACAAGACGGAGGATCAAGCCTACACTACAAGACGCAGGATCAAGCCTAAACTACAAGACGGAGGATCAAGCCTCCACTACAAGACGCAGGATCAAGCCTACACTACAAGACGGAGGATCAAGCCTCCACTACAAGACGGAGGATAAAGCCTCCACTACAAGACGCAGGATCAAGCCTACACTACAAGACACAGGATCAAGCCTACACTACAAGACGGAGGATCAAGCCTAAACTACAAGACGGAGGATCAAGCCTACACTATAAGACGGAGGATCAAGCCTACACTACAAGACGGAGGATCAAGCCTCCACTACAAGTCGGAGGATCAAGCCTACACTACAAGACGGAGGATCAAGCCTACACTACAAGACGGAGGATCAAGCCTACACTACAAGACGCAGGATCAAGCCTGCACTACAAGACGGAGGATCAAGCCTACACTACAAGACGGAGGATCAAGCCTACACTACAAGACGCAGGATCAAGCCTCCACTACAAGACGGAGGATCAAGCCTCCACTACAAGACGGAGGATCAAGCCTACACTACAAGACGCAGGATCAAGCCTACACTACAAGACGGAGGATCAAGCCTACACTACAAAAACGAGGATCAAGCCTACACTACAAGACGGAGGATCAAGCCTACACTACAAGACGGAGGATCAAGCCTACACTATAAGACGGAGGATCAAGCCTACACTACAAGACGCAGGATCAAGCCTACACTACAAGACGGAGGATCAAGCCTCCACCACAAGAAGGAGGATCAAGCCTTCACTACAGGACGCAGGATCAAGCCTCCACTACAAGACGCAGGATAAAGCCTACACTACAAGACGGAGGATCAAGCCTACGCTACAAGACGGAGAATCAAGCTTACACTACAAGACGGAGGATCAAGCCTACACTACAAGACGGAGGATCAAGCCTACACTACAAGACGAAGGATCAAGCCTACACTACAAGACGGAGGATCAAGCCTACACTACAAGACGCAGGATCAAGCCTACACTACAAGACGGAATATCAAGCCTTCACTACAAGACGGAGGATCAAGCCTACACTACAAGATGCAGGATCAAGCCTACACTACAAGACGGAGGATCAAGCCTACACTACAAGACGGAGGATCAAGCCTACACTACAAGACGCAGGATCAAGCCTCCACTACAAGACGGAGGATCAAGCCTCCACTACAAGACGGAGGATCAAGCCTACACTACAAGACGGATGACCAAGCCTACACTACAAGACGCAGGATCAAGCCTACACTACAAGACCCAGGATCAAGCCTACACTAGAAGACGGAGGATCAAGCCTACACTACAAGGCGGAGGATCAAGCCTACACTACAAGACGGAGGATCAAGCCTACACTACAAGACGCAGGATCAAGCCTACACTACAAGACGGAGGATCAAGCCTACACTACAAGACGGAGGATCAAGCCTACACTACAAGACACAGGATCAAGCCTACACTACAAGACGCAAGGTCAAGCCTCCACTACAAGACGCAGGATCAAGCCTACACTACAAGACGCAGGATCAAGCCTACAATACAAGCCGCAGGATCAAGCCTACACTACAAGTCGGAGGAACAAGCCTACACTTCAAGACGCAGTATCAAGCCTACACTACAAGACAGAGGATGAAGCCTACACTACAAGACGCAGGATCAAGCCTACACTACAAGTCGGAGGTTCAAGCCTACACTACAAGACGGAGGATCAAGCCTACACTACAAGACGCAGGATCAAGCCTCCACTACAAGACGCAGGATCAAGCCTACACTACAAGACGGAGGATCAAGGCTACACTACAAGACGGAGGATCAAGCCTACACTACAAGACGGAGGATCAAGCCTACACTACAAGACGGAGGATCAAGCCTACTCTACAAGACGGAGGATCAAGCCTACTCTACAAGACGGAGGATCAAGCCTCCACTACAAGACGCAGGATCAAGCCTACACTACAAGACGGAGGATCAAGCCTACACTACAAGACGGAGGATCAAGCCTCCACTACAAGACGCAGGATCAAGCCTACACTACAAGACGGAGGATCAAGCCTACACTACAAGACGGAGGATCAAGCCTTCACTACAAGACGGAGGATCAAGCCTACACTACAAGACGGAGGATCAAGCCTACTCTACAAGACGGAGGATCAAGCCTACACTACAAGACGCAGGATCAAGCCTCCACTACAAGACGCAGGATCAAGCCTACACTACAAGACGGAGGATCAAGCCTACACTACAAGACGGAGGATCAAGCCTCCACTACAAGACGGAGGATCAAGCCTACACTACAAGACGGAGGATCAAGCCTACACTACAAGACGGAGGATCAAGCTTACACTACAAGACGGAGGATCAAGCCTACACTACAAGACGGAGGATCAAGCCTACACTACAAGACACAGGATCAAGCCTACACTACAAGACGCAGGATCAAGCCTACACTACAAGACGGAGGATCAAGCCTACACTACAAGACACAGGATCAAGCCTACACTACAAGACGGAGGATCAAGCCTACACTACAAGACGGAGGATCAAGCCTACACTACAAGACGGAGGATCAAGCTTACACTACAAGACGGAGGATCAAGCCTACACTACAAAACGGAGGATCAAGCCTACACTACAAGACACAGGATCAAGCCTACACTACAAGACGCAGGATCAAGCCTACACTACAAGACGGAGGATCAAGCCTACACTACAAGACACAGGATCAAGCCTACACTACAAGACAGAGGATCAAGCCTACACTACAAGACGGAGGATCAAGCCTACACTACAAGACGGAGGATCAAGCCTACACTACAAGACGCAGGATCAAGCCTACACTACAAGACGGAGGATCAAGCCTACACTACAAGACGCAGGATCAAGCCTACACTACAAGACGGAGGATCAAGCCTACACTACAAGACGGAGGATCAAGCCTACACTACAAGACGGAGGATCAAGCCTACACTACAAGACGGAGGATCAAACCTACACTACAAGACGCAGGATCAAGCCTACATTACAAGACGGAGGATCAAGCCTACACTACAAGAAGGAGGATCAAGCCTACATTACAAGACGGAGGATCAAGCCTACACTACAAGACACAGGATCAAGCCTACACTACAAGACGAAGGATCAAGCCTACACTACAAGACACAGGATCAAGCCTACACTACAAGAAGGAGGATCAAGCCTACATTACAAGACGGAGGATCAAGCCTACACTACAAGACACAGGATCAAGCCTACACTACAAGACGGAGGATCAAGCCTACACTACAAGACACAGGATCAAGCCTACACTACAAGACGGAGGATCAAGCCTACACTACAAGACGGATGACCAAGCCTACACTACAAGACGCAGGATCAAGTCTACACTACAAGACGGAGGATCAAGCCTACACTACAAGACGCAGGATCAAGCCTACACTACAAGACGGAGGATCAAGCCTACACTACAAGACGCAGGATCAAGCCTACACTACAAGACGGAGGATCAAGCCTACACTACAAGACGCAGGATCAAGCCTACACTACAAGACGGAGGATCAAGCCTACACTACAAGACGCAGGATCAAGCCTACACTACAAGACGCTGGATCAAGTCTACACTACAAGACGGAGGATCAAGCCTACACTACAAGACGGAGGATCAAGCCTACACTACAAGACGGAGGATCAAGCCTACACTACAAGACGGAGGATCAAGCCTACACTACAAGACGGAGGATCAAGCCTACACTACAAGAAGGAGGATCAAGCCTACACTACAAGAAGGAGGATCAAGCCTACACTACAAGACGGAGGATCAAGCCTACACTACAAGACGGAGGATCAAGCCTACACTACAAGACGGAGGATCAAGCCTACACTACAAGACGGAGGATCAAGCCTACACTACAAGAAGGAGGATCAAGCCTACACTACAAGACGGAGGATCAAGCCTACACTACAAGACGGAGGATCAAGCCTACACTACAAGACGGAGGATCAAGCCTACACTACAAGACGGAGGATCAAGCCTACACTACAAGACGGAGGATCAAGCCTACACTACAAGACGGAGGATCAAGCCTACACTACAAGACGCAGGATCAAGTCTACACTACAAGACGGAGGATCAAGCCTACACTACAAGACGCAGGATCAAGCCTACACTACAAGACGGAGGATCAAGCCTACACTACAAGACGCAGGATCAAGCCTACACTACAAGACGGAGGATCAAGCCTACACTACAAGTCGCAGGATCAAGCCTACACTACAAGACGGAGGATCAAGCCTACACTACAAGACGCAGGATCAAGCCTACACTACAAGACGCTGGATCAAGTCTACACTACAAGACGGAAGATCAAGCATCCACTACAAGACGGAGGATCAAGCCTACACTACAAGACGCAGGATCAAGCCTACACTACAAGACGCAGGATCAAGCCTACACTACAAGACGCAGGATCAAGTCTACACTACAAGACGGAGGATCAAGCCTACACTACAAGACGGAGGATCAAGCCTACACTACAAGACGGAGGATCAAGCCTACACTACAAGACGCAGGATCAAGCCTACACTACAAGACGCAGGATCAAGCCTACACTACAAGACGGAGGATCAAGCCTACACTACAAGACGGAGGATCAAGCCTACACTACAAGACGCAGGATCAAGTCTACACTACAAGACGGAGGATCAAGCCTACACTACAAGACGGAGGATCAAGCCTACACTACAAGACGGAGGATCAAGCCTACACTACAAGACGGAGGATCAAGCCTACACTACAAGACGCAGGATCAAGCCTACACTACAAGACGCAGGATCAAGCCTACACTACAAGACGGAGGATCAAGCCTACACTACAAGACGCAGGATCAAGCCTACACTACAAGACGCAGGATCAAGCCTACACTACAAGACGCAGGATCAAGCCTACACTACAAGACGCAGGATCAAGCCTACACTACAAGACGCAGTATCAAGCCTACACTACAAGACGCAAGATCAAGTGTACACTACAAGACGGAGGATCAAGCCTACACTACAAGACGGAGGATCAAGCCTACACTACAAGACGGAGGATCAAGCCTACACTACAAGACGCAGGATCAAGCCTACACTACAAGACGCAGGATCAAGCCTACACTACAAGACGCAGGATCAAGTCTACACTACAAGACGGAGGATCAAGCCTACACTACAAGACGGAGGATCAAGCCTACACTAGAAGACGGAGGATCAAGCCTACACTACAAGACGGAGGATCAAGCCTCCACTACAAGACGGAGGATCAAGCCTCCACTACAAGACGGAGGATCAAGCCTACACTACAAGACGCAGGATCAAGCCTGCACTACAAGACGCAGGATCAATTCTACACTACAAGACGGAGGATCAAGCCTACGCTACAAGACGGAGGATCAAGCCTACACTACAAGACGGAGGATCAAGCCTACACTACAAGACGCAGGATCAAGCCTACACTACAAGACGGATTATCAAGCCTACACTACAAGACGGAGGATCAAGCCTACACTACAAGACGCAGGATCAAGCCTACACTACAAGACGCAGGATCAAGCCTACACTACAAGACGCAGGATCAAGCCTACACTACAAGTCCCAGGATCAAGCCTACACTACAAGACGCAGGATCAAGCCTACACTACAAGACGCAGGATCAAGCCTACACTACAAGACGGAGGATCAAGCCTACACTACAAGACGGAGGATCAAGCCTACACTACAAGACGCAGGATCAAGCCTACACTACAAGACGCAGGATCAAGCCTACACTACAAGACGCAGGATCAAGCCTACACTACAAGACGGAGGATCAAGCCTACACTACAAGACGGAGGATCAAGCCTACACTACAAGACGGAGGATCAAGCCTACACTACAAGACGGAGGATCAAGCCTACACTACAAGACGCAGGATCAAGCCTACACTACAAGACGGAGGATCAAGCCTACACTACAAGACGCAGGATCAAGCCTACACTACAAGACGCAGGATCAAGGCTACACTACAAGACGCAGGATCAAGCCTATACTACAAGACGGAGGATCAAGCCTACACTACAAGACGGAGGATCAAGCCTACACTACAAGACGCAGGATCAAGCCTACACTACAAGACGCAGGATCAAGCCTACACTACAAGACGCAGGATCAAGCCTACACTACAAGACGCAGGATCAAGCCTACACTACAAGACGGAGGATCAAGCCTACACTACAAGACGCAGGATCAAGCCTACACTACAAGACGCAGGATCAAGCCTACACTACAAGACGCAGGATCAAGCCTACACTACAAGACGGAGGATCAAGCCTACACACTTCTGACTTCTAAAACCTGTAATATCCATTAAGGCATGAGTTTATAACACTAGGAAGGTAGAGGTATTGATGGCAGCCTTGACTCCGCGTCCCGCCAAGACTCACCTGCAGCATCACCTCTTCCACTTATCTTAATAACTTGATAAACACAGGTGTCACTTGTTCCGACGACTGCAGGCGACCCTGGCTTCACCTTCGTCAGTACTCGAGGTTTGAGATGTTTGGAAATCCATTCTTTGTTGATCCAATTTTCGGCTGTTCGTTCAATCTTTCTCTCTCTCTCTCTCTCTCTCTCTCTCTCTCTCTCTCTCTCTCTCTCTCTCTCTCTCTCTCTCTCTCTCTCTCTCTCTCTCTCTCTCTCTCTCTCTCTCTCTCTCTCTCTCTCTCTCTCTCTCTCTCTCTCTCTCTCTCTCTCCTCTCTTTCTCTCTCAACTCAATTAACCGTTATGCAAATATGTATATATATATATATATATATATATATATATATATATATATATATATATATATATATATATATATAATTGGGTCCATTTCTGTTGGAAATTGTGGGAACCAAAGCCTCGGAGAAATGTCTCCTAGCAAAGGTATTATTACCCAGAGAAAGAAACATTCATCATCATTCATTCAATAGCAGTCTTGCTAGAGGTGCACTGACATTAACGTAACTGATACGACCTTCAGAGCTGTGACACGTCCACCCTTTCCCCGGAGTGCAGCCTCTGCATCCCTTCCCTCCAGGACTCGCGTCCAGATAACCGACATCTCTGAGTGTCTCCGTTAGTGTTTCCTGGTTTACACTCCCACAGCAGCAGCAGCAGCAGCAGCAGCAGCAGCAGTAGCAGCAGCAGCAGCCGCAGCAGCAGCAGCAGTAGCAGCAGCAGCAGTTGCAGTAGCAGCATCAGCATCAGCATCAGCAGCAGCAGCAGTAGCAGCAGTAGCAGCAGCAGCAGTAGCAGCAGCAGTTGCAGTAGCAGCATCAGCAGCAGCAGCAGCAGCAGTAGCAGCAGTAGCAGCAGCAGCAGTAGCAGCAGCAGTAGCAGCAGTAGCATACTCGGTCCCTCAAACCACTCGTCTCCACTTGCTTAATTTGCTTGCGACAAGCAGGTCTAACTCCAGATGTAAATCCTGATGTACTCCTGTTCACCCTTTTGGGAGTCTAGTTTCCAGACCTTTTGTGTATCCATATGCTCTTGCTCTACTCTCCACAGGATGGATATGGAGTGCAGAATTAACAAGCCACTACCGTCTACAGGATAGATATGGAATGCACAATAAAGTAGCCACTACCCTCCACAAGATCAACATTCCCAGTCACTCTGACCCAAGATTCTGAGACTCAGTTTCTCCAATGACTATCGACTGCACGAGGGTTGATACCTGAGTATTCTCAGAGACGGGAACACATATACTGGTTACCATATATTTTTTTTCGTTCTTCCTCCAAGCTTCATCGAGGCTTCCTTGTGATAAGTCGAGAATGCCTATTCTGATCGGATTCAAACTTTTAGCTGGGTGGAAGGAGAGTGGATCATCAATGTGGTCATGTTCCACGGGTGTGGTGATGACTCCTGGAGAAGGAGATTCCGTCAGTCTGCACTCCTCACCGTATCTAACAATTTTAGTCATAAAATTACTAGCTTGGATGATAATCAGCGAGCCCTGATGTGCCTTGATGTGCCTTGATGCGCCTTGATGTGCCCTGATGCACCCTGACCTGCTCTGATTTGCCCTGATGTGCCCCGACGCTCCCTGGTGCACCATGACGTGCCCTTAAGTGTCCTGACGCTCCTGATGCCCCCTGACGTGCCCTGATGTGCCCCGATGCATCCTGATGCACCCTGATGCGCCTTTATGTGCCCCCTTATGCCCTGGTGTGCTCATTGTGCATGCAAAGCATCTCCAGTAGAGGAGTCCACATAACCACGTCTGTGTCTCTACGAAAACCATAAGATAAAAATACTAACATGGCAAACTACAGTTCTCAGGCCACAAAAGTAAGAAGTGTGGAGAAAAAACTCCAAGATGAGGACAAAGACCCATACTGGCAGTGCAGGTGTGAACTAAGGGGAAGGGTCACGGCCTCTCCTTTCCATTAGCAGAGATAAAGCAAGCTCTTATGTCTTGCAACGAATCATCATCAATTTATATCAGGATATCAATATATCTTACCATGTGTTCCTTACCTTATAAGACTTAGACTCCTACTGAACTGGATCTAGATCAAGAGTAGATAAAATAGATGCATGATCTTTGCACGTGTACAACCGAGGTCTTCCCTCTTACGGGAGAATCTGCAACATAATATATTCATGTGTTTGTCTGAGGAAGAGTGTATTTCCTAAGACCAGTAAAAAATTCGTAGTAATATGCCCCTAACCTGATAATATAGCTAGTGGTAATATATTCAATAACCAGCACCTTTGATTCAAGGAATCCACACTCTATGATTCAGTTAAGTCATCACACCTACGCCTGTAGACATTATATGAGCAGAAAACTGACTGTAAATGGTGGTACTGGGGACTCCAAGAGCCAGATTACGATTGCAGTTGCGATGAAATAGACTGATGGTGATACAGAGAGTGACCGAGTATCACTGGCAGGCCACGCCATGTTGATATGTAGAAATATTTATGGCTGTATCTGTGTGTACTTTGTGAGACTGGAGTCATGCTTCAACAATCTCCAGGAAGAACTACTCTCCCTGCTGTGATTAATTACGGACATATTAGCGAGTGAGCAAGTACCGCGGCAGAATATTTTATTTTCTGTGTCGTTATTTGTGTTCTAACATATATTAAGGAGACCTGAAGCAAAGATAAGTCACTTTGTCTGACTTTTTTTTGGGTTATCCTACGTTTTTTACACATATGTTGCTATGTATGATAATCTATGTAACTGTATTTGTAGAAAATGTACAGAGAACTTTCACGGCGCGCATAACGGAGATAAAACACCTCAATTACTGGGAGTGCTTGAGGTTCCTAAACCTGTATTCCCTGGAACGCAGGAGGGAGAGATACATGATTATATACACCTGGAAAATCCTAGAGGGACTAGTACCGAACTTGCACACGAAAATCACTCACTACGAAAGCAAAAGACTTGGCAGACGATGCACCATCCCCCCAATGAAAAGCAGGGGTGTCACTAGCACGTTAAGAGACCATACAATAAGTGTCAGGGGCCCGAGACTGTTCAACTGCCTCCCAGCACACATAAGGGGGATTACCAACAGACCCCTGGCAGTCTTCAAGCTGGCACTGGACAAGCACCTAAAGTCAGTTCCTGATCAGCCGGGCTGTGGCTCGTACGTTGGTTTGCGTGCAGCCAGCAGCAACAGCCTGGTTGATCAGGGGCTGATCCACCAGGAGGCCTGGTCACAGACCGGGCCGCGGGGGCGTTGACCCCCGAAACTCTCTCCAGGTAAACTCCAGGTAATACCTGAATAAACTTACTAACCAATGTTATCTCTGCAAAGCGAGGTATCTCTAGTACTTCTCTGTACTGTGTACATTATCCATGGATATAGCTCACAGGTTCAACTTGTGGACAAGTGATGGTCGTCATGTGACGTTCAGCTGGTATCAGTCCATTGATACCAGTTTCAACGACATCATCAAGGGCTCCCACTACAATGACCCAGGTAAGTTTTATTCATACCAACATCAGTCTAATAATCACTGCAGTGCCTAGGGTCAGATGTTAGGTCAGTAGGGCTAACCATCGAAGCAATGAAGGGTGGGCCATCGCCCAAACACAGGTAAGAGACGTGGTCTCACCTGGGATTACTTTTCACATATTGTAATAACATGTCAGGAGGGTATGTTAATTAATGGAAGCCGCTCTGTTACAGACCAGTGGAAACTAAGATAGCAACCACCAGGCTGTGGCTGCTGAGATCTTGAGCTGCCAACGGAAAGATGAGTACCCACAACCAACAATGATCTTTTAATACTGAATTCATTTGTATATTACAGCCATAATCCCCCACAAGAGGCTTGTCCCTCAGCTTCCCTTGTCAATCATTCTCCCTTATTCCTGAACCTCCCTTGTCACTCATCCTCCCTTATCCCTGAACCTCCCTTGTCCCCGAGCCTTGCTTGTTGACAATGAATCAGCTGAGGCAGCAGGTGACAGATAATTATCAACAAGAGGACAAAAATCATCTTAATTCCAGGATCACGACTTTGGCGACGCTACTCTCTCACGAGTTGTTTTTTTATGTACGAGAGAGAGAGAGAGAGAGAGAGAGAGAGAGAGAGAGAGAGAGAGAGAGAGAGAGAGAGAGAGAGAGAGAGAGAGAGAGAGAGAGAGAGAGAGAGAGAGAGAGAGAAACTACTACTGATGCTGTATGTCTTGCTGAGATGAGATGCCTAGATGAGCTACCGTTTTTTTTTTCTTCTTCTTCTTCTTTTTCTTTTTTAAACAGGGCTTCACAAGGTTAGGTTAAGGATCCCTAGCTTTATTGACAAGCTAAGAGCTGTTACCTACATCAGCTCATTAGAAAGCATTTTTGTTATGAAACATACAAGTTGAGAACAGGATGAAGTTGGAGCCATCTGGGGGCCAGCATTTTCATTTGATCAATTGACTTTATCTCATTGACATCATAATGCTGTACGAATGTGTTCCAGACTCGAGTCACCCTGGGGATAAATGTTCTCAGATGAAGTGATGTTCTGGAGAAGGGTACAGCCAGAGTGAAGCTGCTGATTTCTGCCCGTCTTGTGGTATAGAGCCTTACTTCTCTGTCCTCGAAGTAGATCTAAGTGTTTTACTTTGACAATATTGGCCTTGTACATAACAGTAAGGCCACCCACATCCTTCCTGTGTTGAAGGCTCTGCTGAAATGACATAGCTATCCAGGATGGGTCCAGGCGAGAGATGAGACGTCTTGCTCTGTTCTCTACTCTGTCAAGCAGTCGCAGTTGAGAGGGGAGGCAGGCGAGATACGGCGAAGTGCTGTAAGCTTCCTAGGTGCCTTGTTTGCAAGATTTGCAACGTGGTTCTTCATGGTCAGTTTGAAGTCAAATTTCACCCCAAGGATATCAACTTCTTCCCCAGGTACCAACACCCTCCCATTCATACTTACTACTGCACCGGCATTACCATCATGGTGCCTAGAGACCATCATCATCTGTGTTTTCTCAGGTGCAAATGTTACTTTCCATCTGTTTCCCCAAGCTGATACAGCTCTTAGCTGGTGATTGATGTAGCTTAGAGCAGCTGGCATTTCTTCTCTTGGATAAGTGAATGTCAGAGCACAGTCGTCTGCGTATGCATGGGATTCTGGGAAGAGATGAAGAAAGTCATTGAAGTAGACATTCCATAACAATAGTCCCAGCACGCTTCCTTGTGGAACACTTGCACCAGTACGATGTCTTGTTGATTCTGTTCCATTGAGAACTACCCTTAGATATCTACCATGAAGGTAATTACTTGCCAAGAGGCCCTGGTGCCACACCGGGTCGAAAGCACCAACAATGTCCAGTGCTACCACACAGCTGACTCTGTATTCATCTAGTGACTGGTGCCATTTAGTGGAGAGGTTTAACAACAGATCAGCAGCAGAATAACCTTTCCTGAAGTCGAAAAAATCGTCATTTGTCTTGAGATTATTGTCTCGAGGATCTTGCCAGTGATTGACAGGAGTGACACTGGTCTGTGGTTCCTGATTTCTGCTCTGCTCTTCTTTTTGTGAACAGGGACTACATTTGCCTCTTTCCACAGAGAAGGACATTTACACTGTACTAGGCAGTGCTGAAAGATGCGAGTTTGAGGTGCTGCTAGCTGGTCTGCACATCTTCTCAGCAATCTTGGGTTCAACTTGTCTGGGCCCACAGCCTTTTCTTGGTCAAGCGATTTAAGAAGGAAATGCACCTCCTCTTGCCTTATTGTCATCACTGACAGTTTTGGCACAGTTCTTGCAGCTAGCCAAGGAGGGTCCCTTGCTGGATCAGGAACTTGCATTTTGGTAGCAAAGTGTTCAGAAAAGAGGTCCGCTTTCTCTTGACTACTAGTAGAGGTGGTCCCATCCTGTCGATTTAGAGGTGGAATGAGTTCATCAGGCAGATAACCTTGTCTGTCCTTGACCAGGGACCACCAGGTTTTGGAGCCTACCCTACCTGATGCTAGCTTTCTTTTTGTGTCCACCTCCCATTTAGCAATGGCCCACTTTTGAACATCACCCATATGCTTACAGGCTTGCCTGTGCAAGTTCCTGTTATAGGTAGTAGGATGTCTCTTATACCTTCGCCATGCCTTGTACTTAGCAGTAGCAGCCTCTCTACAACGAAAGCCAAACCAAGGCTGATCTGTAGGCTTAGCCACATATTGCCAGTGAGGAATGTATTCTTGTTGTAGATTAAGGATGTGTCCAGTGAAGGCTTTCACTTGGTTGTCAACATCCCCTTGGAGAAGAGCATTCTCTCTCTGTGGTGGCTCTCTCTCTCTCTCTCTCTCTCTCTCTCTCTCTCTCTCTCTCTCTCTCTCTCTCTCTCTCTCTCTCTCTCTCTCTCTCTACCCTTCAAACAGAAGGGAGAGTTCCTTTCATGCCGTTGAGAAGTTCTTCTTCCAATGAATTGGAGCTACTTTTCATTGCTTGGATCACTTCTTATTCAGTGAACAACAGTACCACGGGTTCGATGAACAACAGTACCACGGGTTCGATGAACAACAGTACCACTGGTTCCATGAGCAACAGTACCACTGGTTCCATGAGCAACAGTATCACGGGTTCCATGAACAACAGTACCACTGGTTCCATGAGCAACAGTATCACGGGTTCCATGAACAACAGTACCACGGGTTCCATGAACAACAGTACCACGGGTTCCATGAACAACAGTACCACGGGTTCCATGAGCAACAGTACCACGGGTTCCATGAACAACAGTACCACTGGTTCCATGAGCAACAGTACCACGGGTTCCATGAACAACAGTACCACGGGTTCCATGAACAACAGTACCACGGGTTCCATGAGCAACAGTACCACGGGTTCCATGAACAACAGTACCACGGGTTCCATGAACAACAGTATCACGGGTTCCATGTACAACAGTACCACGGGTTCCATGAACAACAGTACCACTGGTTCCATGAGCAACAGTATCACGGGTTCCATGAACAACAGTACCACGGGTTCCATGAACAACAGTACCACGGGTTCCATGAACAACAGTACCACGGGTTCCATGAGCAACAGTACCACGGGTTCCATGAACAACAGTACCACTGGTTCCATGAGCAACAGTACCACGGGTTCCATGAACAACAGTACCACGGGTTCCATGAACAACAGTACCACGGGTTCCATGAGCAACAGTACCACGGGTTCCATGAACAACAGTACCACGGGTTCCATGAACAACAGTATCACGGGTTCCATGTACAACAGTACCACGGGTTCCATGAACAACAGTACCACTGGTTCCATGAGCAACAGTATCACGGGTTCCATGTACAACAGTACCACGGGTTCCATGAACAACAGTACCACTGGTTCCATGAGCAACAGTACCACTGGTTCCATGAACAACAGTACCACGGGTTCCATGAACAACAGCACCACGGGTTCCATGTACAACAGTACCACGGGTTCCATGAACAACAGCACCACGGGTTCCATGTACAACAGTACCACGGGTTCCATGAACAACAGTACCACGGGTTCCATGAACAACAGTACCACGGGTTCCATGAACAACAGTACCACGGGTTCCATGTACAACAGTACCACGGGTTCCATGAACAACAGTACCACGGGTTCCATGTACAACAGTACCTCGGGTTCCATGAACAACAGTACCACTGGTTCCATGAGCAATAGTACCACGGGTTCCATGAACAACAGTACCACTGGTTCCATGAACAACAGTACCACGGGTTCCATGAACAACAGTACCACTGGTTCCATGAGCAACAGTACCACTGGTTCCATGAACAACAGTACCACGGGTTCCATGAACAACAGTACCACGGGTTCCATGTACAACAGTACCACGGGTTCCATGTACAACAGAACCACGGGTTATATGAACAGCAGTACCACGGGATTCATGAACATTACCACGGGTTCCATGAACAACGATACCACGGGTTCCATGTACAACAGTACCACGGGATCAATGAACAACAATACCACGGGTTCCATGAACAACAGTACCACTGGTTCCATGTACAACAGTACCACGGGTTCCATGAACAACAGTACCACTGGTTCCATGAGCAACAGTACCACGGGTTCCATGAACAACAGTACCACGGGTTCCATGAGCAACAGTACCACGGGTTCCATAAGCAACAGTATCACGGGTTCCATGAACAGCAGTACCACGGGATCCATTAGCAACAGTGCCACAGGTTCCATGAACAACAGTACCACGGGTTCCATGAACAGCAGTACCACGGGTTCCATGAACAGCAGTACCACGGATTCCATAAGCAACAGTACCACGGGTTCCATGAACAGCAGTACCACGGGTTCCATGAACAGCAGTACCACGGATTCCATAAGCAACAGTACCACGGGTTCCATGAACAGCAGTACCACGGGTTCCATGAACAACAGTACCACGAATTCCATAAGCAACAGTACCACGGGTTCCATGAACAGCAGTACCACGGGTTCCATGAACAGCAGTACCACGGGTTCCATGAGCAACAGTACCACGGGTTCCATGAACAGCAGTACCACGGGTTCCATGAACAGCAGTACCACGGGATCCATGAACAGCAGTACCACGGGTTCCATGAACAGCAGTACCACGGGCTCCATGAACAGCAGTACAACGGAATCCATGAGCAACAGTACCACGGGTTCCATGAGCAACAGTACCACGGGTTCCATGAACAGCAGTACCACGGGTTCCATGAACAGCAGTACCACGGGCTCCATGAACAGCAGTACAACGGAATCCATGAGCAACAGTACCACGGGTTCCACGAGGAACAGTACCACGGGTTCCATGAACAGCAGTACCACGGGTTCCATGAACAACAATACCACGGGTTCCATCCTACCAGACCACCAGTAAACTAACTCTCTTACGAGATCCTCTCCTCTGCTTGTTGCTTTCCAGCCGGATGCACCAGTGGCTCCACACTTCCCTTTGAACTCGGCGAACAAGCTGAAGCTGGCTCCGCCGGATGCTCCATGCTCCTTGAGAGAGAGGACCACATCCAAACATTTCGACGGGGAGCATTCCAGGTAACCTCCCGTTGATGGAAGCCTGTATGGTCTTGCAGGCTTCCTCTGACAGACCAGTGTTGGAGAAAGTGGTATCTAACGCAGAGCCCCGTACATGAACTGTGAGGTTCCAGTCCTTGAGAGAAACAATGTAAGTTCTCGACTGGTTCATGTCCGCACTGCTGCTGAACTTGGGGTTGCCTAGAGAAGGACGTCTTGGCAATCCTGTCAACCTTGTTGAACATGGACACGTCAGATAGAAGCTTCGAATCCTAGTATAAGGAGAGAGAGGCTGAAGTCTTTGTTTGTCTGCACGACTGTCTCTCTGCTGACCAACTCCTGCGGTCGTGTGGAACTTTGCTAGAGTGTTATCTCCTTCGATTTTGGTGTTTTTGATCCATGTGAGTTGAGAGCATTTTGTGAGTATCATAATAATTTTTCAAGTCGTACTTCGATGCTTCTCGCCAGAGTTCATGAGAGGTTTGTGGCGGTATGGCCAGAGATGTTGAACCAATCCATTGTTACAGTCACTTCTGTGCCAACCAGAAGGCAATGAATCTTGTTAGGTGACATGACACAAGTGCAACTAATGCAACATTTTATCGTGGCAACGTTTCGCTTTTCAGGAGCACTTGTGTCCTGTTACCTAACATATTGTCAGTAATTCTACCAACATAATTACACAGTGAACCTTCTTTCTTCGTTATGATGGGCTGCAGTATTTGAAGATTCAGCTGGACGCGACTTCTCTTCTGCATCTGTTGGTGAAGAGGAAGTTGATGTCAACTGTGAGGAATCAGTGACATAAAATAATTAATTATTCTCCTTTTCAACCTTCTAGTTCACTTCGTTATTTTTCATGGCTTCTCTATCCTCTGTTTTTAACATAATCTTCATCACATTCTTGTGAACCACACGAAGAAGATGCTCGAACTGGTCCAGGAACATCGTCTCTTGAATACGACAACTCTCACAGTCTCCACGATGACTTGTCAGACATTTGTTTGGTGTAAGCCAGGGATAGTCTTGGGATGGTAGCCTTCTCTAATGTCTCTAACGCTGCTTCGAGAGATGCTTTTGGAGTATTTGCTCTCATCTTTTTAAAATGGCAGAATGATGGAAGAAATAACTCCTGAGCACTCAGGGGCAGACAACCAAACACTGGTGATGCCTGGGTCAGCACGCAGTGTTGTCATATACAATTATACAAGCTAACAGAACTCACTGCGCAAAAAAGAAAATGGGAATTAGGTCACGTAACCTTACTGTTCATATTCAATTTCATATATTCCAGACTTTTCCTACTCTCGAAGCCCGGCCCAGATAGGACAGGCTTGTCTGGTGCTTGCCTGGTCAACCAGGCTGTTGCTGCTGGCGGCCCGCTGGCCAATATATCCGTCACAGCCATGCTGATACAGCAGGTATAACAAGGAAGGCACTGCAATGGATCAGAGAATAACTGACGGGAATGCCTCAGCGAGTCAAGGTACGTGACGAGGTGTCGGAGTGGGCGCCTGTGACGAGCAGGGTTCCACAGGGAGAGAAATTGTCTAGTTTCTTCTAAAAGACGTCTATACTTGTTCCAACAATGTTTCTGATATCTTCCGGCAAGGTGTTAACAAGTCTGGGATTATATATGTTCAAATAATGCTCTCATACTGCTGTCACAGCGACCCTGCCTTTCACTGGGTTTATTCTACACATTCTTCCCTATCTCTCTCTCTAGTAGATTGTTATGGCAGTGTGCGGAATCGGGACCAGACCCTCAAGCATTTTCCTGATATATATCATGGTATATATCTCCTCTGTTCCAGTGGAGGAGAGAGAGAGGTGTTTCCAGTAATGTAAAGGCTTTCCTGGCTTTATGCGAACGTAAATGATGTTTGAATCTATTCCAGGAATGATATTTCTCCTGCCCTGAATGGCGCCGTCAACACTGAACGGTACTCCAAGCGAGAGAGCACAAGCAATTTGAAGTGTCATCACTGGCATTATTTCCTTCGTCCTGAAAGTCCTCATTAACCACCCTCTCATTTTCCTGGCTTTATTGTGTTTTTTGAAAGAAAGGTCAGCTGATATAATTACACCCAGATCCTTCACATGCTCCTCTCACACTCTTTGGTGTTTTATTTACAGTGTTCCCATCGAGTTCTTCATTCTTTCCATATTTAAGCAGTTCGAAACTGTCACTGTTGAAGGTCGTGTCATTTTTAAATGTCCAGTAAAAGATTTTTATTGTACCTTCTTTTATTTTTCCTCGTCATCTAAGTGATTTTCATACTTATTTTGGTATTATCTACAAATGATGATACGAAACTATGGTGACTGTGTTTATCTGTGTTTACAATGAGGGTAAGAAAGAGTAGAGGCACCAGGACAGTACCTTGGGGTACTGAGCTTGTTACTTTGTTAATGCCTAATTTTGCAAACGTTTACTGCCAGAAAATTGACTTGAAAAATCATCACTTGACCACATATGTCAAAAGCCTCTGCGGACTCCCTGTACACCACATCTGCGTTTTGGTTTACTTCCAACGCCTCCATAATTCCGTCATAGTGGTTTAGTAACTGAGACAGGCATAACTATTCCGCTCTAAATTCATGCAGGTTTACGCAGGCTGTGCTGCAGAACCTGGTACAAAAAGCTCCTGGGCTGCGGGGAAGAATCAGATGAATTACAGCTAGTACCTCTTACCTATTAGAAGCCTGGTACCTCAGTTGGTAGCCTCACATCCATATTTCTGTTTATACATTTATACACACACACACACACACACACACACACACACACACACACACACACACACACACACACACACACACACACACACACACACACACACACACACATATATATATATATATATATATATATATATATATATATATATATATATATATATATCCCTGATCCTTGTTTCAGTTAACAAATCATTTATTCTATCGATGTACGGATAAATTGTATTTTAAATGACCAAGGTGTTGTGGGGAGAGCTTACATCTGACTACCCTGGGTGAGGGAGGAGTGACCCTGGTACCCTGGGTGAGGGAGGAGTGACCCTGGTACCCTGGGTGAGGGAGGAGTGACCCTGGTACCCTGGGTGAGGGAGGAGTGACCCTGGTACCCTGGGTGAGGGAGGAGTGGCCCTGGTACCCTGGGTGAGGGAGGAGTGAACCTGGTACCCTGGGTGAGGGAGGAGTGACCCTGGTACCCTGGGTGAGGGAGGAGTGACCCTGGTACCCTGGGTGAGGGAGGAGTGACCCTGGTACCCTGGGTGAGGGAGGAGTGACCCTGGTACCCTGGGTGAGGGAGGAGTGACCCTGGTACCCTGGGTGAGGGAGGAGTGACCCTGCTACCCTGGGTGAGGGAGGAGTGACCCTGGTACCCTGGGTGAGGGAGGAGTGACCCTGGTACCCTGGGTGAGGGAGGAGTGACCCTGGTACCATGGGTGAGAGAGGAGTGACCCTGGTACCCTGGGTGAGGGAGGAGTGACCCTGGTACCCTGGGTGAGGGAGGAGTGACTCTGGTACCCTGGGTGAGGGAGGAGTGACCCTGGTACCCTGGGTGAGGGAGGAGTGACCCTGGTACCCTGGGTGAGGGAGGAGTGACCCTGGTACCCTGGGTGAGGGAGGAGTGACCCTGGTACCCTGGGTGAGGGAGGAGTGACCCTGGTACCATGGGTGAGAGAGGAGTGACCCTGGTACCCTGGGTGAGGGAGGAGTGACCCTGGTACCATGGGTGAGAGAGGAGTGACCCTGGTACCCTGGGTGAGGGAGGAGTGACCCTGGTACCCTGGGTGAGGGAGGAGTGACCCTGGTACCATGGGTGAGAGAGGAGTGACTCTGATACACTGAGTGAGGGAGGAGTGACCCTGGTACCCTGGGTGAGGGAGGAGTGACCCTGGTACCCTGGGTGAGGGAGGAGTGACCCTGGTACCATGGGTGAGAGAGGAGTGACTCTGATACACTGAGTGAGGGAGGAGTGACCCTGGTACCCTGGGTGAGGGAGGAGTGACCCTGGTACCATGGGTGAGGGAGGAGTGACCCTGGTACCCTGGGTGAGGGAGGAGTGACCCTGGTACCCTGGGTGAGGGAGGAGTGACCCTGGTACCCTGGGTGAGGGAGGAGTGACTCTGGTACCCTGGGTGAGGGAGGAGTGACTCTGATACCCTGGGTGAGGGAGGAGTGACCCTGGTACCCTGGGTGAGGGAGGAGTGACCCTGGTACCCTGGGTGAGGGAGGAGTGACCCTGGTACCCTGGGTGAGGGAGGAGTGACCCTGGTACCCTGGGTGAGGGAGGAGTGACTCTGATACCCTGGGTGAGGAAGGAGTGACCCTGGTACCCTGGGTGAGGGAGGAGTGACCCTGGTACCCTGGGTGAGGGAGGAGTGACCCTGGTACCCTGGGTGAGGGAGGAGTGACCCTGGTACCCTGGGTGAGGGAGGAGTGACCCTGGTACCCTGGGTGAGGGAGGAGTGACTCTGATACCCTGGGTGAGGGAGGAGTGACCCTGGTACCCTGGGTGAGGGAGGAGTGACTCTTATACCCTGGGTGAGGGAGGAGTGACTCTGATACACTGAGTGAGGGAGGAGTGAGGGAGGAGTGACTCTGATACCCTGAGTGAGGGAGGAGTGACCCTGGTACCCTGGGTGAGGGAGGAGTGACTCTTATACCCTGGCTGAGGGAGGAGTGACCCTGGTACCCTGGGTGAGGGAGGAGTGACTCTGATACCCTGGGTGAGGGAGGAGTGACCCTGGTACCCTGGGTGAGGGAGGAGTGACCCTGGTACCCTGGGTGAGGGAGGAGTGACTCTGATACCCTGGGTGAGGGAGGAGTGACTCTGATACCCTGGGTGAGGGAGGAGTGACTCTGATACCCTGGGTGAGGGAGGAGTGACCCTGGTACCCTGGGTGAGGGAGGAGTGACTCTTATACCCTGGGTGAGGGAGGAGTGACTCTGATACCCTGGGTGAGGGAGGAGTGACCCTGGTACCCTGGGTGAGGGAGGAGTGACTCTGATACCCTGGGTGAGGGAGGAGTGACCCTGGTACCCTGGGTGAGGGAGGAGTGACACTTATACCCTGGGTGAGGGAGGAGTGACCCTGGTACCCTGGGTGAGGGAGGAGTGACGCTGATACCCTGGGTGAGGGAGGAGTGACTCTGATACCCTGGGTGAGGGAGGAGTGACCCTGGTACCCTGGGTGAGGGAGGAGTGACTCTTATACCCTGGGTGAGGGAGGAGTGACTCTGATACCCTGGGTGAGGGAGGAGTGACTCTGATACCCTGAGTGAGGGAGGAGTGACCCTGGTACCCTGGGTGAGGGAGGAGTGACTCTGATACCCTGGGTGAGGGAGGAGTGACTCTGATACCCTGGGTGAGGGAGGAGTGACCCTGGTACCCTGGGTGAGGGAGGAGTCACTCTGATACCCTGAGTGAGGGAGGAGTGACTCTGATACCCTGGGTGAGGGAGGAGTGACTCTGATACCCTGAGTGAGGGAGGAGTGACCCTGGTACCATGGGTGAGGGAGGAGTGACTCTGATACCCTGGGTGAGGGAGGAGTGACTCTGATACCCTGAGTGAGGGAGGAGTGACCCTGGTACCCTGGGTGAGGGAGGAGTGACTCTTATACCCTGGGTGAGGGAGGAGTGACTCTGATACCCTGGGTGAGGGAGGAGTGACTCTGATACCCTGAGTGAGGGAGGAGTGACCCTGGTACCCTGGGTGAGGGAGGAGTGACTCTTATACCCTGGGTGAGGGAGGAGTGACCCTGGTACCCTGGGTGAGGGAGGAGTGACCCTGGTTCCCTGAGTGAGGGAGGAGTGACTCTGATACCCTGAGTGAGGGACGAGTGACCCTGGTACCATGGGTGAGAGAGGAGTGACTCTGATACCCTGGGTGAGGGAGGAGTGACTCTGATACACTGAGTGAGGGAGGAGTGACCCTGGTACCCTGGGTGAGGGAGGAGTGACCCTGGTTCCCTGAGTGAGGGAGGAGTGACTCTGATACCCTGAGTGAGGGAAGAGTGACCCTGGTACCATGGGTGAGAGAGGAGTGACCCTGGTACCCTGGGTGAGGGAGGAGTGACTCTGATACACTGAGTGAGGGAGGAGTGACCCTGGTACCCTAGGTGAGGGAGGAGTGACTCTTATACCCTGGGTGAGGGAGGAGTGACATTGGTACCCTGGGTGAGGGAGGAGTGACCCTGGTTCCCTGAGTGAAGGAGGAGTGACTCTGATACCCTGGGTGAGTGAGGAGTGACTCTGATACCCTGAGTGAGGGACGAGTGACCCTGGTACCATGGGTGAGGGAGGAGTGACTCTGATACCTTAGGTGAGGGAGGAGTGACCCTGGTATCCTGGGTGAGGGAGGAGTGACTCTGATACCCTGAGTGAGGGAGGAGTGACCCTGGTACCCTGGGTGAGGGAGGAGTGACTCTTATACCCTGGGTGAGGGAGGAGTGACCCTGGTACCCTGGGTGAGGGAGGAGTGACCCTGGTTCCCTGAGTGAGGGAGGAGTGACTCTGATACCCTGGGTGAGGGAGGAGTGACCCTGGTACCCTGGGTGAGCGAGGAGTGACTCTAATACCCTGGGTGAGGGAGGAGTGACCCTGGTACCCTGGGTGAGGGAGGAGTGACCCTGATACCATGGGTGAGGGAGGAGTGACCCTGCTACCCTGGGTGAGGGAGGAGTGGCCCTGCTATCCTGGGTGAGGGAGGAGTGACCCTGCTACCCTGGGTGAGGGAGGAGTGACCCTGCTACCCTGGGTGAGGGAGGAGTGCCCCTGGTACCCTGGGTGAGGGAGGAGTGACCCTGGTACCCTGGGTGAGGGAGGAGTGACCCTGGTACCCTGGGTGAGGGAGGAGTGACCCTGGTACACTGGGTGAGGGAGGAGTGACCCTGGTACCCTGGGTGAGGGAGGAGTGACCCTGGTACCCTGGGTGAGGGAGGAGTGACCCTGGTACCCTGGGTGAGGGAGGAGTGACCCTGGTACCCTGGGTGAGGGAGGAGTGACCCTGGTACCCTGGGTGAGGGAGGAGTGACTCTGGTACCCTGGGTGTGGCAGGAGTGACTCTGGTACCCTGGGTGAGGGAGCAGTGACCCTGGTACCCTGGGTGAGGGAGGAGTGACCCTGGTACCCTGGGTGAGGGAGGAGTGACCCTGGTACCCTGGGTGAGGGAGGAGTGACCCTGGTACCCTGGGTGAGGGAGGAGTGACTCTGATACCCTGGGTGAGGAAGGAGTGACCCTGGTACCCTGGGTGAGGGAGGAGTGACCCTGGTACCCTGGGTGAGGGAGGAGTGACCCTGGTACCCTGGGTGAGGGAGGAGTGACCCTGGTACCCTGGGTGAGGGAGGAGTGACTCTGATACCCTGGGTGAGGAAGGAGTGACCCTGGTACCCTGGGTGAGGGAGGAGTGACCCTGGTACCCTGGGTGAGGGAGGAGTGACCCTGGTACCCTGGGTGAGGGAGGAGTGACCCTGGTACCCTGGGTGAGGGAGGAGTGACTCTGATACCCTGGGTGAGGAAGGAGTGACACTGGTACCCTGGGTGAGGGAAGAGTGACCCTGGTACCCTGGGTGAGGGAGGAGTGACCCTGGTACCCTGGGTGAGGGAGGAGTGACCCTGGTACCCTGGGTGAGGGAGGAGTGACTCTGATACCCTGGGTGAGGGAGGAGTGACCCTGGTACCCTGGGTGAGGGAGGAGTGACTCTTATACCCTGGGTGAGGGAGGAGTGACTCTGATACCCTGGGTGAGGGAGGAGTGACTCTGATACCCTGAGTGAGGGAGGAGTGACCCTGGTACCCTGGGTGAGGGAGGAGTGACTCTTATACCCTGGCTGAGGGAGGAGTGACCCTGGTACCCTGGGTGAGGGAGGAGTGACTCTGATACCCTGGGTGAGGGAGGAGTGACCCTGGTACCCTGGGTGAGGGAGGAGTGACCCTGGTACCCTGGGTGAGGGAGGAGTGACTCTGATACCCTGGGTGAGGGAGGAGTGACTCTGATACCCTGGGTGAGGGAGGAGTGACTCTGATACCCTGGGTGAGGGAGGAGTGACCCTGGTACCCTGGGTGAGGGAGGAGTGACTCTTATACCCTGGGTGAGGGAGGAGTGACTCTGATACCCTGGGTGAGGGAGGAGTGACCCTGGTACCCTGGGTGAGGGAGGAGTGACTCTGATACCCTGGGTGAGGGAGGAGTGACCCTGGTACCCTGGGTGAGGGAGGAGTGACTCTTATACCCTGGGTGAGGGAGGAGTGACCCTGGTACCCTGGGTGAGGGAGGAGTGACTCTGATACCCTGGGTGAGGGAGGAGTGACTCTGATACCCTGGGTGAGGGAGGAGTGACCCTGGTACCCTGGGTGAGGGAGGAGTGACTCTTATACCCTGGGTGAGGGAGGAGTGACTCTGATACCCTGGGTGAGGGAGGAGTGACTCTGATACCCTGAGTGAGGGAGGAGTGACCCTGGTACCCTGGGTGAGGGAGGAGTGACTCTGATACCCTGGGTGAGGGAGGAGTGACTCTGATACCCTGGGTGAGGGAGGAGTGACCCTGGTACCCTGGGTGAGGGAGGAGTCACTCTGATACCCTGAGTGAGGGAGGAGTGACTCTGATACCCTGGGTGAGGGAGGAGTGACTCTGATACCCTGAGTGAGGGAGGAGTGACCCTGGTACCATGGGTGAGGGAGGAGTGACTCTGATACCCTGGGTGAGGGAGGAGTGACTCTGATACCCTGAGTGAGGGAGGAGTGACCCTGGTACCCTGGGTGAGGGAGGAGTGACTCTTATACCCTGGGTGAGGGAGGAGTGACTCTGATACCCTGGGTGAGGGAGGAGTGACTCTGATACCCTGAGTGAGGGAGGAGTGACCCTGGTACCCTGGGTGAGGGAGGAGTGACTCTTATACCCTGGGTGAGGGAGGAATGACCCTGGTACCCTGGGTGAGGGAGGAGTGACCCTGGTTCCCTGAGTGAGGGAGGAGTGACTCTGATACCCTGAGTGAGGGACGAGTGACCCTGGTACCATGGGTGAGAGAGGAGTGACTCTGATACCCTGGGTGAGGGAGGAGTGACTCTGATACACTGAGTGAGGGAGGAGTGACCCTGGTACCCTGGGTGAGGGAGGAGTTACCCTGGTTCCCTGAGTGAGGGAGGAGTGACTCTGATACCCTGAGTGAGGGAAGAGTGACCCTGGTACCATGGGTGAGAGAGGAGTGACCCTGGTACCCTGGGTGAGGGAGGAGTGACTCTGATACACTGAGTGAGGGAGGAGTGACCCTGGTACCCTAGGTGAGGGAGGAGTGACTCTTATACCCTGGGTGAGGGAGGAGTGACATTGGTACCCTGGGTGAGGGAGGAGTGACCCTGGTTCCCTGAGTGAAGGAGGAGTGACTCTGATACCCTGGGTGAGGGAGGAGTGACTCTGATACCCTGAGTGAGGGACGAGTGACCCTGGTACCATGGGTGAGGGAGGAGTGACTCTTATACCCTGGGTGAGGGAGGAGTGACCCTGGTATCCTGGGTGAGGGAGGAGTGACTCTGATACCCTGAGTGAGGGAGGAGTGACCCTGGTACCCTGGGTGAGGGAGGAGTGACTCTTATACCCTGGGTGAGGGAGGAGTGACCCTGGTACCCTGGGTGAGGGAGGAGTGACCCTGGTTCCCTGAGTGAGGGAGGAGTGACTCTGATACCCTGGGTGAGGGAGGAGTGACCCTGGTACCCTGGGTGAGCGAGGAGTGACTCTAATACCCTGGGTGAGGGAGGAGTGACCCTGGTACCCTGGGTGAGGGAGGAGTGACCCTGATACCATGGGTGAGGGAGGAGTGACCCTGCTACCCTGGGTGAGGGAGGAGTGGCCCTGCTATCCTGGGTGAGGGAGGAGTGACCCTGCTACCCTGGGTGAGGGAGGAGTGACCCTGGTACCCTGGGTGAGGGAGGAGTGACCCTGGTACCCTGGGTGAGGGAGGAGTGACTCTGATACCCTGGGTGAGGGAGGAGTGACCCTGGTACCCTGGGTGAGGGAGGAGTGACCCTGGTACCCTGGGTGAGGGAGGAGTGACCCTGGTACCCTGGGTGAGGGAGGAGTGACCCTGGTACCCTGGGTGAGGGAGGAGTGACTCTGATACCCTGGGTGAGGGAGGAGTGACCCTGGTACCCTGGGTGAGGGAGGAGTGACCCTGGTACCCTGGGTGAGGGAGGAGTGACCCTGGTACCCTGGGTGAGGGAGGAGTGACCCTGGTACCCTGGGTGAGGGAGGAGTGACCCTGGTACCCTGGGTGAGGGAGGAGTGACTCTGATACCCTGGGTGAGGGAGGAGTGACCCTGGTACCCTGGGTGAGGGAGGAGTGACTCTTATACCCTGGGTGAGGGAGGAGTGACTCTGATACCCTGGGTGAGGGAGGAGTGACTCTGATACCCTGAGTGAGGGAGGAGTGACCCTGGTACCCTGGGTGAGGGAGGAGTGACTCTTATACCCTGGCTGAGGGAGGAGTGACCCTGGTACCCTGGGTGAGGGAGGAGTGACTCTGATACCCTGGGTGAGGGAGGAGTGACCCTGGTACCCTGGGTGAGGGAGGAGTGACCCTGGTACCCTGGGTGAGGGAGGTGTGACTCTGACACCCTGGGTGAGGGAGGAGTGACTCTGATACCCTGGGTGAGGGAGGAGTGACTCTGATACCCTGGGTGAGGGAGGAGTGACCCTGGTACCCTGGGTGAGGGAGGAGTGACTCTTATACCCTGGGTGAGGGAGGAGTGACTCTGATACCCTGGGTGAGGGAGGAGTGACCCTGGTACCCTGGGTGAGGGAGGAGTGACTCTGATACCCTGGGTGAGGGAGGAGTGACCCTGGTACCCTGGGTGAGGGAGGAGTGACTCTTATACCCTGGGTGAGGGAGGAGTGACCCTGGTACCCTGGGTGAGGGAGGAGTGACTCTGATACCCTGGGTGAGGGAGGAGTGACTCTGATACCCTGGGTGAGGGAGGAGTGACCCTGGTACCCTGGGTGAGGGAGGAGTGACTCTTATACCCTGGGTGAGGGAGGAGTGACCCTGGTACCCTGGGTGAGGGAGGAGTGACTCTTATACCCTGGGTGAGGGAGGAGTGACTCTGATACCCTGGGTGAGGGAGGAGTGACTCTGATACCCTGTGTGAGGGAGGAGTGACTCTTGTACCCTGGGTGAGGGAGGAGTGACTCTGATACCCTGGGTGAGGGAGGAGTGACTCTGATACCCTGGGTGAGGGAGGAGTGACCCTGGTACCCTGGGTGAGGGAGGAGTCACTCTGATACCCTGAGAGAGGGAGGAGTGACTCTGATACCCTGGGTGAGGGAGGAGTGACTCTGATACCCTGAGTGAGGGAGGAGTGACCCTGGTACCATGGGTGAGGGAGGAGTGACTCTGATACCCTGGGTGAGGGAGGAGTGACTCTGATACCCTGAGTGAGGGAGGAGTGACCCTGGTACCCTGGGTGAGGGAGGAGTGACTCTTATACCCTGGGTGAGGGAGGAGTGACTCTGATACCCTGGGTGAGGGAGGAGTGACTCTGATACCCTGAGTGAGGGAGGAGTGACCCTGGTACCCTGGGTGAGGGAGGAGTGACTCTTATACCCTGGGTGAGGGAGGAGTGACCCTGGTACCCTGGGTGAGGGAGGAGTGACCCTGGTTCCCTGAGTGAGGGAGGAGTGACTCTGATACCCTGTGTGAGGGACGAGTGACCCTGGTACCATGGGTGAGAGAGGAGTGACTCTGATACCCTGGGTGAGGGAGGAGTGACTCTGATACCCTGAGAGAGGGAGGAGTGACCCTGGTACCCTGGGTGAGGGGGGAGTGACCCTGGTTCCCTGAGTGAGGGAGGAGTGACTCTGCTACCCTGGGGGAGGGAGGAGTGACCCTGGTACCATGGGTGAGAGAGGAGTGACCCTGGTACCCTGGGTGAGGGAGGAGTGACTCTGATACACTGAGTGAGGGAGGAGTGACCCTGGTACCCTAGGTGAGGGAGGAGTGACTCTTATACCCTGGGTGAGGGAGGAGTGACATTGGTACCCTGGGTGAGGGAGGAGTGACCCTGGTTCCCTGAGTGAAGGAGGAGTGACTCTGATTCCCTTTGTGAGTGAGGAGTGACTCTGATACCCTGAGTGAGGGACGAGTGACCCTGGTACCATGGGTGAGGGAGGAGTGACTCTGATACCTTAGGTGAGGGAGGAGTGACCCTGGTATCCTGGGTGAGGGAGGAGTGACTCTGATACCCTGAGTGAGGGAGGAGTGACCCTGGTACCCTGGGTGAGGGAGGAGTGACTCTTATACCCTGGGTGAGGGAGGAGTGACCCTGGTACCCTGGGTGAGGGAGGAGTGACCCTGGTTCCCTGAGTGAGGGAGGAGTGACTCTGATACCCTGGGTGAGGGAGGAGTGACCCTGGTACCCTGGGTGAGCGAGGAGTGACTCTAATACCCTGGGTGAGGGAGGAGTGACCCTGGTACCCTGGGTGAGGGAGGAGTGACCCTGATACCATGGGTGAGGGAGGAGTGACCCTGCTACCCTGGGTGAGGGAGGAGTGGCCCTGCTATCCTGGGTGAGGGAGGAGTGACCCTGCTTCCCTGGGTGAGGGAGGAGTGACCCTGCTACCCTGGGTGAGGGAGAAGTGACCCTGGTACCCTGGGTAAGGAAGAAGTGCCCCTTTTACCCTGGGTGAGGGAGGAGTGACCCTGGTACCCTGGGTGAGGCAGGAGTGACCCTGGTACCCTGGGTGAGGGAAGAGTGACCCTGGTACCCGAGGTGAGGGAGGAGTGACCCTGGAACCATGGGTGAGGGAGGAGTGACCCTGCTACCCTGGGTGAGGGAAGAGTGACCCTTGTACCCTGGGTGAGGGAAGAGTGACCCTGGTACCCTGGGTGAGGGAGCAATGGCCCTGGTACCCTGGGAGAGGGTGGAGTGACCCTGGTACCCTGGGTGAGGGAGGAGTGATCCTGGTACTCTGGGTGTGGGAGGAGTGTCCCTGGTATCCTGGGTGAGGGAGGAATGACCCTGGTACCCTGGGTGAGGGAGGAGAGACCCTGGTACCCTGGGTGAGGGAGGAATGACCCTGGTAGGAGGGACCCTGCTACCCTGGGTGAGGATGCAATGACCCTGGTACCCTGGGAGAGGGAGGAGAGACCCTGCTACCCTGGGTGAGAGATGAGTGACCCTCGTACCCTGAGTGAGGGGAGGAGTGACCCTGGTATCCTGGGTGAGGGAGGAGTGACCCTGCTACCCTGGGTGAGAGATGAGTGACCCTGGTACCCTGGGAGAGGGAGGAGTGACCCTGGTACCCTGGGTGAGAGATGAGTGACCCTGGTACCCTTGGTGACAGAGGAGTGACCCTGGTACTCTGGATGAGGGAGGAGTGACCCTGGTACCCTGGGTGACAGAGGAGTGACCCTGCTACCCTGGGTGAGGGAATAGTGACCCTGCTACCCTGGGTGAGAGAGGAGTGACCCTGCTACCCTGGGTGAGGGAGGAGTGACCCTGGTACCCTGGGTGAGAGAGGAGTGACCCTGGTACCCTGGGTGAGAGATGAGTGACCCTGCTACCCTGGGTGAGAGAGGAGTGACCCTGCTACCCTGGGTGAGGGAGGAGTGACCCTGGTACCCTGGGTGAGAGAGGAGTGACCCTGCTACCCTGGGTGAGAGATGAGTGACCCTGCTACCCTGGGTGAGAGAGGAGTGACCCTGGTGCCCTGGGTGAGGGAGGAGTGACCCTGGTACCCTGGGTGAGGGAGGAGTGACCCTGGTACCCTGGGTGAGAGAGGAGTGACCCTGGTACCCTGGGTGAGGGAGGAGTGACCCTGGTTCCCTGGGTGAGGGAGGAGTGACCCTGGTACCCTGGGTGAGGGAGGAGTGACCCTGGTACCCTGGGTGAGGGAGGAGTGACCCTGGAACCATGGGTGAGGGAGGAGTGACCCTGGTACCCTGGGTGAGGGAGGAGTGACCCTGCTACCCTGGGTGAGAGAGGAGTGACCCTGGTGCCCTGGGGGAGGGAGGAGTGACCCTGGTACCCTGGGTGAGGGAGGAGTGACCCTGATACCCTGGGTGACAGAGGAGTGACCCTGCTACCCTGGGTGAGGGAGGAGTGACCCTGCTACTCTGGGTGAGAGATGAGTGATCCTGGTACCCTGGGTGAGGGAGGAGTGACCCTGGTACCCTGGGTGAGAGAGGAGTGACCCTGGTACCCTGGGTGAGAGATGAGTGACCCTGGTACCCTGGGTGTTAGAGGAGTGACCCTGGTACTCTGGGTGAGGGAGTAGTGACACTGGTACCCTGGTTGAGGGAGGAGTGACCCTGGTACCCTGGGTGAGAGATGAGTGACCCTGGTACCCTGGGTGAGAGAGGAGTGACCCTGGTACCCTGGGTGAGGGAGGAGTGACCCTGGTACCCTGGGTGAGAGAGGAGTGACCCTGGTACCCTGGGTGAGGGAGGAGTGACCCTGGTACCCTGGGTGAGGGAGGAGTGACCCTGGTACCCTGGGTGAGAGAGGAGTGACCCTGGTACCCTGGGTGAGGGAGGAGTGACCCTGGTACCCTGGGTGAGGGAGGAGTGACCCTGGTACCCTGGGTGAGGGAGGAGTGACCCTGGTACCCTGGGTGAGGGAGGAGTGACCCTGGTACCCTGGGTGAGGGAGGAGTGACCCTGGAACCATGGGTGAGGGAGGAGTGACCCTGGTACCCTGGGTGAGGGAGGAGTGACCCTGGTACCCTGGGTGAGGGAGGAGTGACCCTGGTACCCTGGGTGAGGAAGGAGTGACCCTGGTACCCTGGGTGAGAGAGGAGTGACCCTGGTACCCTGGGTGAGGGAGGAGTGACCCTGGTACCCTGGGTGAGGGAGGAGTGACCCTGGTACCCTGGGTGAGGGAGGAGTGACCCTGGTACCCTGGGTGAGAGAGGAGTGACCCTGGTACCCTGGGTGAGGGAGGAGTGACCCTGGTACCCTGGGTGAGAGAGGAGTGACCCTGGTACCCTGGGTGAGGGAGGAGTGACCCTGGTACCCTGGGTGAGGGAGGAGTGACCCTGGTACCCTGGGTGAGGGAGGAGTGACCCTGGTACCCTGGGTGAGGGAGGAATGACCCTGGGAAAGCTACATTACATCCATGGAACAAACAGAGATTGGAACAATGTGACATTACAGCCATGGAACAAACAGAGAGTGGAACAATGTCACATTACAGCCATGGAACAAACAGAGAGTGGAACAATGTCACATTACAGCCATGGAACAAACAGAGAGTGGAACAATGTCACATTACAGCCATGGAACAAACAGAGAGTGGAACAATGTCACATTACAGCCATGGAACAAACAGAGAGTGGAACAATGTCACATTACAGCCACGGAACAAACAGAGAGTGGAACAATGTCACATTACAGCCATGGAACAAACAGAGAGTGGAACAATGTCACATTACAGCCATGGAACAAACAGAGCCGAGCAAAGTTAGTTTTAATCATGAACAACAGTTGACAGTGTTTCCCAGCAATCATTGTTGGTGTGGATGATACATTACTGTTACTGTTACTGATGCTGCTGCTGTTATTACTGTTACTGCTATTGTTACTACTGTTACTGCTGCTGTTGTTGTTTCTGCTGCTGCAGCTGTTACTACTGTTACTGTTATTGTTACTAATGTTGCTGCTGCTACTGTTGTTACTGCTGCTGCTGCTGTTACTGTCACTGCTGTAACGCTGCTGCTGCTGCTGCTGCTGCGCAACTGCTGTTGCTGCTGCTGGTATAACAGCAGCAGCAGCGGCAACGCTTGCGTTTGCTGCTGCTGCTGCTGCTGCTGCTCCTGCTGCTGCTGCTGCTGCTGCTGCTGGCTTGCTGCTGCTGCTGCTGCTGCTTTTAACAACAACGCGCTTGCTGCGTTGCTGCTGCTGCTGCTGCTGCTGCTGCTGCAGCAACAACATGCTGTGCTGCTGCTGCTGCTTGGCAACGCTTAACAACACTTGCTTATGCTTAACACTGCTGTTGCTGCTGCTGTTGGCGCTGGCAGCAGCGCCGCTAGCAACAGCTGCTGTGCCAACGCTGCTGCAGCGGCAGCAGCAGCAGCCCAGCCAGCTGCGCTGCTGGTAGCAGCAGCAGCGGCGGCAGCAGCTGCTGTTGCAGCGGCAACGCTGTTGCCGCTGCTGTTGCTTGGCGAGCAGCGGCAGCATGCAGCCAGCAGCGGCCCAGCGGCAGCAACAGCAGCAGCAGCAGCAGCGGCAGCAGCAGCAGCAGCAGCAGCAGCAGCAGCAGCAGCGGCAGCAGCTGCTGCTTGCTGCCTTAACTGCTGCTGCTGTTGCTGCCCAACAACCCTTGCTGCTTGTATAGCAGCCTTGCTGCTGCTGCTGTAGCAGCAGCTGCGAAGCAGCTGCTGCTGCTGCTGCTAGCAGCTGCTGCTGCTGCTGGTGCTGCTGCTGCTGCTGGCTGCTGCGCTGCTGCTGGTCAGCAGCAACTGCTGCTGCTACTTGCTGCTGCAGCAGCTGCTGCTGCTGCTGCTGCTGCTGATTGGCTGCTGCTGCTGCTGCAGCTGCTGCTGCTGCTGCTGCTGGTGCTGCTGCTGCTGCTGCAAGCTGCTGCTGCTGCTGCTGCCAGCGGCGGCGGCGGCTTGCGCTGCCAGCAACGCTGTGCTGCTGCTGCTGCTGCTTGCTGCTGCTGCTGGTGCCCTTAGCTGCTGCCTGCTGCTGCTGCTGCTGGTGGCAGCAGCTGCAGCAGCGGCAGCAGCAGCTGCAGCAACAGCTTGCTGCTGCTGCTGCTGTGCTGCTGTTGCTGCTGGTGCTGCTGCTGCTGCTGCTGCTGCTGGTGCTGCTGCTGCTGCTGCTGCAGCGGCAGCAGCAACAACAACAGCAGCAACCTGCTGCTGCTGCTGCTGCTGCTGCTTGGCACGCTGCTGCTGCTGCTGCTGCTGCTGCAGCAACAACTGACAGCAACACTGCTGCTGCTGCTTGGCTGCTGCTGCTGCTGCTGCTGTAACATGTTTGCTGCTGCTGCTGCCTTGGCAGCAGCAGCATATGCTGGTGCTGCTGCTGCAGCATGCTGGCACACTGCTTTCTGCTGTAACGCTGCTGCTGCTGCTGCTGCTGCTTAACCTGCTGCGTGCTGCTGCTGCTGGCGGCAGCAGCAGCAGCAGCTTAGCAGTGCGACTTTCATGCTGCTGCTGCTGCTGCTGCTGCTGCTGCTGCTGCTGCTGTGCTGCTGCTGCTGCTGCTGCAGCGGCTGCTGCTGCGTTGCTGTGCTGCTGCTGCTGCTGCTGCTGTAACGCTGCTGCTGCTGATGCTGCTTAACAACGGCAGCTTGGCTGCTGCTGCTGGTGCTGCTGCTGTTGCTGCTGCTGTTTAGCAACAGCGGCAGCAGCAGGCAGCTGCCGCTAACGCTGCCAGGCAGCAGCAGCAGCAACGCAGCAGCAGCAGCAGCTGCTGCTGCGGCAACAGCAGCTTGCTGCTGCTGCTGCTGCTGTAGCAGCAGCAGCGGCAACTGCTGCTGCTGCTGCTGCTTAACATGTTGCTGCTAACAGCTTAGCAGCAGCAACAGCGGCAACAGCAGCAGCAGTGCTGCAACAGCAGCAGCTATGCTGCTGCTGCCAGCTTGCTTGCTGCTGCTGCTGCTGGTGCATGCTGCTGCTGCAACAGCAACAGTGCTGCTGGTTGGCGGCAGCAGCAACACCTTGCTGCAACGCTGCTGCTGCTGCTGCTGCTGCCTTGCTGATTGCTGCTGCTGCTGCTGCGCTTAACTGCTGCTGCTGCTGCTGCCTGCTGGTGCTGCTGCTGCTGCTGCTGCTGCTGCTGCTGCTGCTGCTGCAGCAACTGCTGCTGCTGCTGCTGCTGCTGGCAGCAGCAGCAGCAGTCGCAGCAGCAGCTGCTGCTGCTGCTGCTGGCTGCTGCTGCACGGTGCAGCTTGCTGCTGCTGCTGCTGCTGAGGTGGCAGCAGCAGCAGCAGCTGTGGCTGCTGCTGCTGCTGCTGTTGCTGCTGGTGCTGCTGCTGCTGCTGCTGGTGCTGCTGCTGCTGCTGCTGCTTGGCAGCAGCGGCAGCGGCAGCTGCTTGGCAGCAGCCTTGCTGCTGCTGCTGCTGCTGCCCAGCAGCGGCGGCGCAGTAGCAGCAGCAGCAGCAGCTGCTGCTGCTGCTGCGTGGCACGCGGCGCGATTGGCGGCAGCTTGCGCTGCTGCTGCTGCTGCTGGTGGCGCGGCGGCTTAGCGGCAGCTGGCGGCGCGGCAGCGGCAGCAGCGCTGCCGCTGCTGCTGCGGCAACGCGTTGCCGCGGTTGGCGCTAACGCTGCGCTGCTGGCGGGTTGGCAGCAACAGCGGCGGCGGCGGCGACGGCAGCGGCGGCAGCGGCAACAACAGCAGCGCAACAGCAGCAGCAGCAGCGCGCGGCAGCAGCAGCAGCAGCAGCAGCAGCAGCAGCGGCAGCAGCGGCAACGCTTAACAGCGGCGCTTGCTGCTTGCAGCGGCAACAGCAACAGCAGCAGCAGCAGCGGCAGCAGCGGGCGCTTAGCAACGCGCTTTGGCAGCGGCAGCAGCGCTTGCTGCTGGTGCTGCTGCTGCGCGCTGCTTAACATGCGCTGCTGCTGCTGCTGGCGCTTAACAACAGCTGCTGCTGCTGCTGTAACCAGCATGTAACTGCTGCTGCTGTAGCAACACTGCTGCGTTCATGCGCTGCTGCTGCTGCTGCTGCTTGCGGCGGCAGCGGCATGCTGCTGTTGCTGACCAACACAATGATACTCTCAAAGACAATAAACAAGATAATTACATGTTAGGTAAGACACATAGGCAACAGTTAGACAACTTTATTCCGAAACATTTCGCCTACACAGTAGGCTTCTTCAGTCGAATACAGAAAGTAGGCAGGAACAGTAAGGTGTGAAGACGATGTAATCAGTCCATCACCCTTAAAGTCGTAGAACTTGAGGTTGTCAGTCCCTCAGCCTGGAGTAGTTCAGTTCCATAGTCAGGAACTATCTGAAGA
>NW_027195323.1:15000-40000 GCF_038502225.1 Cherax quadricarinatus | reverse complement strand
CTCGTTCTGTTCTTCCCATTATTTCTGTTTCCCTTGGGAACAAACCTCTCCTCTGCCTCCTTGCATTTTGTTGCCACATAGTCCATCATTTCTTGTACTGGTTTTCCTGTCAGTTCCCTCTCCCACTGAATGTTTTGAAGGAAGTTCCTCATGCCTGAGTAGTTCCCCCTTTTGTAGTTTGGTTTTTCCCATCCTATTCCTGCTACTCTCTCCACTTGGAGCTCAACTATGTAGTCGAAGCACAGAACCACATGATCACTAGCTCCCAGGGGCCTTTCATACAAGATATCCTCGATGTCTGAACTACTCAAGGTGAATACAAGGTCCAGTCTTGCTGGTTCATCTTCTCCTCTCTCTCTGGTAGTGTCTCTAACATGTTGATGCATGAGGTTTTCCAGTACTACATCCATCATCTTGGCTCTCCATGTTTCGGAACCCCCATGGGGCTCCAGGTTTTCCCAGTCAATCTCCTTGTGATTGAAATCACCCATAACTAGTAACTTTGCTCCCCCCACGTGTGCTCTCCTGGCCACCTCGGCTAGTGTGTCGACCATGGCTCTGTTGCTCTCATCGTATTCTTCTCTTGGTCTCCTGCAGTTCTGTGGTGGGTTGTACATTACTGCAATTATCACCTTATGTCCCTCAGACTGGATTGTTCCTACTAAGTAGTCCCTTTCACCCGTGCCATCCATTCCTTCCATTTTCTCAAAACCCCACTGGCTTTTAATGAGCAGTGCAACTCCTCCTCCCCCTCTCCTCCCTCTGTCTTTCCTGAAGATTTGATATCCGGGTGGAAAGATTGAATCTGTTATTATTCTGGTGAGTTTTGTTTCTGTGAGTGCTATTATGTCTGGGGATGTCTCCTTGATTCTTTCGTGCCACTCCTCATACTTATTTGTTATTCCATCTGCATTTGTATACCATACCTTCAACTTCTTTTCTAAGACTGTGGTCTGGGAGGTGTATTGGGGTTGGGGAAGTGGGAGACCTGATAAGGAACTATGGGTGGTTGCTGTGGGGGTGGAGTTTGTAATGTAGTGGGTGGGGGCATTGGATATGGCATGGGTGTTGTGGTTTAGAGTGTTTGGCTGCACTGGGGTTGACCTGGTTGGGAGGCTTCTATAGGAAGCTGTGAGGGAGGTTGTATTTGATCTTCTTCCTGTGTCTGGGATCTCCTGTCTGTCTTCTCCATCCCCTCTCTTTCCTCCTTTCGCCTTTGTACCATCTCTCTCAGTTTCCGCCTTTCGTCTTGTGTTCTGTCGCGGTCGAGATACACCTTCCTGTATCCCGGCATGTCCCTTAATCGTGCTTTTTCCTGCAGTATCCTGTTCCGAGTCGATTCTGCCTTGAAGGTCACTTTCACTGGCCGGTTTCTTTTTTTTACAAACCCCCCTATTCTCCGAAAATTTTCCAGCTGGGTCATGTCGTCTTCTCCGATTACTTTCATGATGCTTTCAATTGCTTTTTTTTCCCCTTGTTTTCTTGCTTCATATGTTTCCCCTTCAACTTCCTGTAGCCCATACACAAAGACTGACCTCACCCTTTCATTCTCCCACTGCATATCCCTGTGTATCCCCTCATTCAATTTGATTTCCTCCATTGCAGCTTTCCTTTCTTCAGTTTCACTAGCTACTATACATGGGCTCAGTGGCCTGTCATTTTCCCTTCTCGGCTTTCCCTGGGCTCTGTTGTGGTCTTTTAGGGCCTCCACATATAGCTTAGCTCTTTCATTTACTACAGTCTCCACTGATAGAGCTTCTACATGCAGTTTTGCTCCTCCTTTCCCTACAGTCCCCTTATTTGTGGCTGAGGTAGCGGTCTCTGTTGTCAATCCCATAATGTTCTTTAGTTCTTTAGGCTGTTTCAGATTTTCCAGTTCCTCTTCTAAACTCTGTATCCTGGCCTCTGCTGCTTTGACTTTCACCTCCCACTTCCTGCTTTCCATGTCTATCCTCTCTTCCATTCTCATGCTAAGTTCTTCTAGTTTCTTTTCCCATTCTTGTTCCCTTTTTGTGAGCTCTGCTGCCCAATCTTCCTTTGCAGTTTCCTCCTCCTGTCCCTTGGGTTTTCTTGTTGCTCTCTGGCAACCCATTTTTGTTTTATCCTGATTGCCTCAGAGTGGGAAACCTATGTAATTCTGTATGTTAGGTTAGTATTGTATATGTCAGAGTGTGGGGGGGGGAGGTAGAGGAGGAACTGTGGCTATATGGGAGAGTAGTGGGGAGGGGGAGTGGGAAGGAGAGTGAAGCAAGTGGGTAAGTGGGTGAGGGAGAGGTGGGGAGGGGGAGGGTGAAAGAGGGAGGGGAGGGATTAGGTGAAGGAGTGAGATGTCGGTGGGGGAGGGGGGGAGTGTATGTGTGAGTCTGGCAATGTGTGTTTGTGTGTGTGTGTGTGTGTGTGTGTGTGTGTGTGTGTAGGGGGGGTGTGTAGGGGGGGGGGGTGGGGGGGGGGGGGGTGGGGGTGTGTGAGTGGGTGTGGGTGTGTGGGTGTGTGGTTGTGTGTGTTTGTGTGTGTGTGGGTGTGTGTGTGGGTGTGTGTGGGTGTGTGTGGGTGTGTGTGTGTGTGTGTGTGTGGGTGTGTGTGTGGGGGTGTGTGGGTGTGTGTGTGGGTGGGTGTGTGGGTGGGTGTGTGTGTGTGTGTGTGTGTGTGTTTGTGTGTGTGGGTGTGTGTGTGGGGGTGTGTGGGTGGGTGTGTGGGTGGGTGTGTGGGTGGGTGTGTGGGTGGGTGTGTGGGTGGGTGTGGGTGGGTGTGTGGGTGTGTGGGGGTGTGTGTGTGGTGTGTGTGGGTGTGTGGGTGTGGGGGTGTGTGGGTGTGTGGGTGTGTGGGTGTGGGGTGTGTGGGGGGTGTGTGGGTGGGTGTGTGGTGGGTGTGTGGGTGGGTGGGTGGGTGGGTGTGTGGGTGGGTGGGTGTGTGGGTGGGTTGGTGTGGGGGTGGGTGTGTGGGTGGGTGAGTGGGTGTGTGTGGGTGTGTGTGGGTGTGTGTGTGTGTGTGTGTGTGGGTGTGTGTGGGTGTGTGTGTGTGTGTGTGTGGGTGTGTGTGGGTGTGTGTGGGTGTGTGTGGGTGTGTGTGGGTGTGTGGGTGTGTGTGGGTGTGTGTGGGTGTGTGTGGGTGTGTGTGGGTGTGTGTGGGTGTGTGTGGGTGTGTGTGGGTGTGTGTGGGTGTGTGTGGGTGTGTGTGGGTGTGTGGGTGTGTGGGTGTGCGTGCGCACACTAGGCTACGCTACTCTTTTGAAGATTATAAAAAAAATTTTCACAATCAATTCCTTATTATATGCACTAATATATACTATATAATATTAATTGCGTACACTTGTGTTTGTGTGTGTGTGTGTTTACTAGCTTGTCGTTCTTTGAAAAAGAGGGGGGGGGTTACGTTAACACTATTTGTTATTGTTGTTGTTTCACCGGTACTCTCCCGGCCCAGATCTCCGCACACTAGGCTACTTTACTTTTTGAAGATTATAGGATTATTTTTTCTCACTCAATTCCTTATTATTATATACTAATGTTTGTTATAACAATAATTACGGGTGCACACGTGTGTTTGTATGTGCGTACTTGTTTACTAGCTTGTCCCTCAGAAAAACGGGGGAGGGGGGGGGGCCTCCTGGTTCACTAGGCTACACAACTCTTCTGGAGTTTACCTGGCGATATTTAGATAATTTACTAACCACTATCTATCTCCTGGTACTGAAATAGGGAGAGAGAGATGGTATAGCATACAACCAGCAGGGCGAGACACTTGAGACTTTAGACACTAACCAAAATTAACCACAAATAGGCAAGTGATGTCGTCTGCACAACAATGGAGGTTCCTGCTGGTCGTCTATCAACTCCTTCAATTTGTAACTCCTTCAGGAACTTTATCATGCATTCAAGTTTTTATTTTCTTTTTCTTTTAAGACTTGGTATTCCCTCTTTTTTCTTTAGTACAGTATTATGGTCATAACAAGTCTGATGATGTTAGCTACATTCACAACACCAACAGCTGGGGATTGACTAATTTTTCTTACTTTCAGTATTTACTTAATCACTCTTTTATGACCTTATCACTACACTGCTGCTATAATCAACCAACATATGTATTTGTTAATATTTCAGATCACACCGTTAACCCAATTAACTGTTTGGATATTTTGTGTCAACACTGCGGCCAGTAGCCTGATCAGCTGACTGCTACCCTCCCTCACTCAAATTTCATTCAAATTTAAATTGTAAAATTCTTGATCCTATCACATTATTCGCACTCTTGAAAGCTATTACACTCTTGTAGGTATGTTCACTGATTCACTCACGTACGATGACCGCTAATAATATCTTAGGACAGCCACTAGAACGCTAAATCCTGGGAGCACTATTTAGCGATACTGCTTCACGTGTGTGTGTGTGTGTGTGTGTGTGTGTGTGTGTGTGTGTGTGTGTGTGTGTGTGTGTGTGTGTGTGTGTGTGTGTGTGGTGTGTGTGTGTGTGTGTGTGTGTGTGTGTGAGTGTGTGTGTGTGTGTGTGTGTGTGTGTGTGAGTGTGTGTGTGTGTGTGTGTGTGTGTGTGTGTGTGTGTGTGTGTGTATGTATGTATGTATGTATGTATGTATGTATGTATGTATGTATGTATGTGTGTACTCACCTAATTGTACTCACCTAATTGTGGTTGCAGGGGTCGAGACTCAGCTCCTGGCCCCGCCTCTTCACTGATCGCTACTGGATCCTCTCTCTCTCTGCTTCCTGAGCTTTGTCATACCTCTTCTTAAAACTATGTATGGTTCCTGCCTCCACTACTTCACTTGCTAGGCTATTCCACTTGCTGACAACTCTATGACTGAAGAAATACTTCCTAACGTCCCTGTGACTCGTCTGAGTCTTCAGCTTCCAGTTGTGACCCCTTGTCCCTGTGTCCCCTCTCTGGAACATCCTATCTCTGTCCACCTTGTCTATTCCCCGCAGTATCTTGTATGTCGTTATCATGTCTCCCCTGACCCTTCTGTCCTCCAGTGTCGTCAGTCCGATTTCCCTTAACCTTTCCTCGTACGACATTCCCTTGAGCTCTGGGACTAGCCTTGTTGCAAACCTTTGTACTTTCTCTAACTTCTTGACGTGCTTGACCAGGTGTGGGTTCCAGACTGGTGCTGCATACTCCAGTATGGGCCTAACATACACAGTGTACAGTGTCTTGAACGATTCCTTATTAAGGTATCGGAACGCTATTCTCAGGTGTGTGTGTGTGTGTGTGTGTGTGTGTGTGTGTGTGTGTGTGTGTGTGTGTGTGTGTGTGTGTATGTGTGTGTGTGTGTGTGTGTGTGTGTGTGTGTGTGTGTGTGTGTGTGTGTGTGTGTGTGTGTGTGTGTGTGTGTGTGTGTGTGTGTGTGTGTGTGTGTGTGTGTGTGTGTGTGTGTGTGTGTGTGTGTGTGTGTGTGTGTGTGTGTGTGTGTGTGTGTGTGTGTGTGTGTGTGTGTGTGTGTGTGTGTCTGTGTGTATGTGTGTATGTGTGTACCTGTGCGCGTGTGTGTGTATGTGTGTACCTGTGCATGTGTGTGTGTACTCACCTAGTTCTCACCTAGTTGAGGTTGCGGGGGTCGAGTCCGAGCTCCTGGCCCCGCCTCTTCACTGATCGCTACTAGGTCACTCTCCCTGAGCCGTGAGCTTTATCATACCTCTGCTTAAAGCTATGTATGGATCCTGCCTCCACTACATCGCTTCCCAAACTATTCCACTTACTGACTACTCTGTGGCTGAAGAAATACTTCCTAACATCCCTGTGACTCATCTGTGTCTTCAGCTTCCAACTGTGTCCCCTTGTTACTGTGTCCAATCTCTGGAACATCCTGTCTTTGTCCACCTTGTCAATTCCTCTCAGTATTTTGTATGTCGTTATCATGTCCCCCCTATCTCTCCTGTCCTCCAGTGTCGTCAGGTTGATTTCCCTTAACCTCTCCTCGTAGGACATACCTCTTAGCTCTGGGACTAGTCTTGTTGCAAACCTTTGCACTTTCTCTAGTTTCTTTACGTGCTTGGCTAGGTGTGGGTTCCAAACTGGTGCCGCATACTCCAATATGGGCCTAACGTACACAGTGTACAGGGTTCTGAACGATTCCTTATTAAGATGTCGGAATGCTGTTCTGAGGTTTGCTAGGCGCCCATATGCTGCAGCAGTTATTTGGTTGATGTGCGCTTCAGGAGATGTGCCTGGTGTTATACTCACCCCAAGATCTTTTTCCTTGAGTGAGGTTTGTAGTCTCTGACCCCCTAGACTGTACTCCGTCTGCGGCCTTCTTTGCCCTTCCCCAATCTTCATGACTTTGCACTTGGTGGGATTGAACACCAGGAGCCAATTGTGTGTATGTGTGTGTGTGTGTGTGTGTGTGTGTAGGTGGTTTCTTTCCACCGATACCGTAACAAAATGGCCGATACCGACACCGATACTTTGGTACCTCCAGTCAATATATCCTTATTTACATTTCACTACTCTGTTATTCATCATCATTATCATCATTATTATCATCATTACCATCATCATTATTTTCATCATTATTATCATCATCACTACGAATAAATACGATAGAATACCATAATTTTTTATTCAAGTTGCTTGTAAATAATAATTATTATTATTATCAGAAATTATCATTTATATGATTTAATAATTCACTTATTATATCATAATATTATAAGTTGTAATAAAGATAATAATAATAACAATAATAATAATAATAATGATAATAATTATAACAATAATAATAATTATTATTATTATTATTATTATTATTATTATTATTATTATTATTATTATTATTATTATTATTATTATTATTATTATTATTATTATAAGACTAAAAGACAGAGTGAAGTAATTAGCCTTGAAAAATAATTTAAATGAAAGAAAAAAGAATGAAATACGTACAGTGCAAGTTTAAGGCGTCCTGATGGAGCCATTATGTTACCCTGGAAGGATGGGAAGCAGATTGCCTGGGACTACACCTGTGCCGCCACCTTGGCAGACACTTACTTGCCATACTCCGTAACTGAAGGGTATGGAGCTGCCAGCCACAGGGAGACCCAGAAGATCCGCAGATATGAAGACCTTCCCCCTTGCTATAACTTCATCCCAGTAGGGTGGGAGACCCTTGGAGCATGAGGGCAAGTGTGCTCTAAAGTTCCTGAAAGAGCTGGGTGAAATGCTCATCATAGAAACCAAGGACCACAGGGCGGCCAGCTTCCTCTTTCAGAGACTAAGTGTTGTTATCCAGAGGGGAAATGTCTGCAGCATTCTGGTCACGCGGCCCCACCGCCGGGGAGCTGGACGAAGTATTCGAGATATAACTCTGAGTTGTTATCTGTGTTGTTTTACTATCTATTGAATTTTTTGTCAATGTATTTTGTCTTTAAATAAAGTATATATAAAATATAGGGAGTGGTAGGAGAAAACAATTTTCAAACAGCTTCAGGGAGAACCTTGAGTTTTCCCTGAAACAAGTTTATTCTTTTTTCTTAGGGTGAGGATCCCCAGGACAGTTCCAGTGGTGGTACGTCTCTATATTATATATATATATATATATATATATATATATATATATATATATATATATATATATATATATATATATATATATATATATATATATATATATATATATATACATATATATATACATATATATATATATATATATATATATATATATATATATATATATATATATACCTTGTATATATATATATATATATATATATATATATATATATATATACCTTGTATGTCTACTCTGCGTATATACATTGCATATCTACATTGCGTATATACTCTGACAGACACTTAGAAGTTATTCTTTCGTGACTTTTTGGTATTAGATAGCTCTTGATCCAAGGAACAGAAACTGTCCTCCCATTCCTGTGATCAGTCTTCATTGCCTTTCATTCCCACGTGACTCCACAAAGCTCTACACAGAGCCTATTGTTATACCATTAAAATCTGTTTTTTTACATAAAACTATGCCTTAAGTAAGTTTTAAGTCAGCTTGGAGAACCCAAGGTACACATAAGTGCAAGTATCACACATAGCAACATATGTGTTAATTACCTAGGGTAGCCGCTCTTCCCAAAAAAGTCAGACCAAGCGACTTATTTCCATTGGAGTGACGTAAATGGTGGGAATTTGATCTTATGGTTCTTGAATCATCCTTTGTATTGGAATGATAGCATGTGGGAGGTTGTGTGAGCCCTGTATGTGTGTATACCCTGTGAACTCTCATGGTAGAGAGCTCACACGTCCCTGTATGTGTGTATATCCTGTGAACTCTCATGGTAGAGAGCTCACACGACCCTGTATGTGTGTATATCCTGTGAACTCTCATGGTAGAGAGCTCACACGACCCTGTATGTGTGTATATCCTGTGAACTCTCATGGTAGAGAGCTCACACGACCCTGTACGTGTGTATATCCTGTGAACTCTCATGGTAGAGAGCTCACACGACCATGTATGTGTGTATACCCTGTGAACTCTCATGGTAGAGAGCTCACACGACCCTGTATGTGTGTATATCCTGTGAACTCTCATAGTAGAGAGCTCACACGACCCTGTACGTATGTATACCTTGTGAACTCTCGTGGTAGAGAGTTATCAGGGTATACACACTGAGAGGTGTATTTCTCTCAGCGTGTATTGACTTTAATCCCTATTTTAGGGATGCAGATGCAGCCTAACGACCTCTCCTGTAGCCGATAGACTTTAAACCCCATTAACGAACCAGCCATGCTAGATAAATCTCTTATCTTTGATTTATATTATTTTTTCCTTAATTACTCTCGTTTAGTCGATAGGCTTCAAACCCCATTAAAAAAAACTAGCTATGCCAGATTGATTTTTTTTTTCTTTTTATTTCTACTCAATTTTTTTTAGTGTTATGGTTTGTAAGTCATTAAGTTTCATTATCCTCGGGAGAGGCTGCGAGTCCTCAGCTCTGTCAGACTGTCACAATTTACGATCTTCCGGAGACCAGAGAATCACGAAGTGTGAAATTGTAGCGAGGTATTAGTCTCCCCGAGCAGGAGGCTGAGGCTTAGTAATGAGAATATTTACGGGGGTGTTCGACTGCTTGCTGGAGTCTATGTGAGTCGTGTTGTCTGGCTGATCAACGGGGAGGAAACAAGAGGTGTAACACTCTGTACTATCGTACAAAGGAAGGAGTTTCTCGTGAGAGTGTTGAGGAGGGTGAAGGTAACCTATTAGGATCTTCAATCCTCTTTTGGTGTCAGATCTGGCTACTTCCCATTCCCCAGACGCTATCTGAATCTATATATTGCTATTTCACACACACACACACACACATATTAAACCTATTAAACATCCTATTTATCCTACCTCGTGCTATCTGCAAACATTGAGACCTAGCCCACCAGACCCCATATGTTGCTGCCTTTGCAACTTTGCACAGCTCCTGATGACGCACTGAGAAGTGAGAAAGTACTTGAGCTAAAGATTTCCACCCCTCGTGGCTTGTCTTCCAAATATATATACATCCCTGTGTGTGTGTGTGTGTGTGTGTGTGTGTGTGTGTGTGTGTGTGTGTGTGTGTGTGTGTGTGTTTGTTTGTGTGTGTGTGTGTGTGTGTGTGTGTGTGTGTGTGTGTGTGTGTGTGTGTGTGTGTGTGTTTGTTTGTGTGTGTGTGTGTGTGTGTGTGTGTGTGTGTGTGTGTGTGTGTGTGTTTGTGTGTGTGTATGTGTGTGTGTGTGTGTGTGTGTGTGTGCGTGTGTGTGTGAATAATTTCGTCCGAAAACTGGCGAAATTATTTACAAATATTATCTTCCAGTCCATAGCTGGTTTCGAACCTGCGCACTCTGTTTAACAAGATTATTTGTTTAGTAGGCTGTAAGCGGGTGGTTAATGATAAATGTCTTCGGAGGCTTTGTTTATTGAAAAGTGTCGTGGTGGGTACACAGGCTTGTGTGTTGTGTCCATGGCCCGGGCAGGGCCATCCCACGAGAGAGAGCTAGGCCGCTGTGAGAGTGAGAGTGAGGCAAGGGCAGGCAGGCTGAAGTGGCAACGCCTATAGGTGGCAGCACCAGCATGGCGCGAAATATGAACTAAGCTGGCAGACAGCATAGGCTGTCTGTGCAGACAGTACAGGCTGTCTACAACTCTGCATCAAAGTATGTAGTACTTTATCCACTCAGCCAGACCTGCTGTTGCCATCATTCACTCCATCACTGTCTTGACAGAGACGTGCCGATACTACAGTTCAAAACTACAAATATCTCCTCCTCTCCTTCACAGCGCAGACACTGTACTTGCCACCTCCACCTCTCCTTCACAGCGCAGACACTGTACTTGCCACCTCCACCTCTCCTTCACAGCGCAGACACTGTACTTGCCACCTCCACCTCTCCTTCACAGCGCAGACACTGTACTTGCCACCTCCACCTCTCCTTCACAGCGCAGACACTGTACTTCCCACCTCCACCTCTCCTTCACAGCGCAGACACTGTACTTGCCACCTCCACCTCTCCTTCACAGCGCAGACACTGTACTTGCCACTTCCACCTCTCCTTCACAGCGCAGACACTGTACTTGCCACCTCCACCTCTCCTTCACAGCGCAGACACTGTACTTGCCACCTCCACCTCTCCTTCACAGCGCAGACACTGTACTTGCCACCTCCACCTCTCCTTCACAGCGCAGACACTGTACTTGCCACCTCCACCTCTCCTTCAGAGTGCAGACACTGTACTTGCCACCTCCACCTCTCCTTCAGAGTGCAGACACTGTACTTGCCACCTCTACCCCTCCTTCACAGCGCAGACACTGTACTTGCCACCTCCACCTCTCCTTCAGAGTGCAGACACTGTACTTGTCACCTCCACCTCTCCTTCAGAGTGCAGACTCTCCGGTTAGCCGGACTTGAGCCCGGCTAACCGATTTCCCTGAATCCCATCATAAATGTTACCTTGCTTAGACTCCCACAGCACATCAAGTCATAAAAACCACTTTCCTCCACTCACTCCTCTCTGACACGCTCACAAACGCTTGCTGGAAGTCCAAGCACCTCACACACAAAACCTTTTAACCCCTCCCTCCAACCTTTTCGAGGACGACCCCTACCCCGCCTTTCATCCACTACAGACTTATATGCCCTCCAAGTCATCCTACCTTGTTCCATCCTCTGTAAATGTCTGAACCACCTCAACAACTCTTCAACTTTTTGGATAATATTTTAGAAAACCCACACCACCTCCTCCTAATCTCCAAGCTACCGATTTTCTGCATTATATTCACACTACATATTGCCCTTAGCTACGAAATCTCCACTGCCTCCAGCCTTCTCCTTGTTGCAACATTCACCATCCATGCTTCACACCAATATAAGATCTTTGTTATATCTATACTCTCATATATTCCCCTTGTTTTGCTTCCATGGATAACGTTCTTTGTCTCTACAGATGCCTCAGTGCACCACTCATCTTTTTCCCCTCATCAATAATATGCTTCACCTCGTCTTTCACAGATCCATCTGCTGACAAGTCCACTCCCAAATATCTGAACACATTCACTTCCTCGAGTACAGGAACTCGTGCTGTCAATAATTCAATTTCAACAACTGTACGGTCCTGTAAAACTTTTGCTGTGGAAGGTCAAGTTATGCTCTGATATCCTTGAAGCTGCGACTCCTGACCTGCCACGAAGTTGATGCTCTCAAGTCACTATAAAAGATTGTGTTCGTGAGGATGTAAAGGGGTTGAAGCTTGTTGCAAGTTTAATTGCCTCTGTCAGCTAATCCTGAATCGTAACTTTTCCGGAAATAAAGCAAGATAAATTACTCTTATTAGTATCCACAATGTTCATCTTTAAATCTCGTATGGGCTCAGTGCTTTCTTGTGAAGTTAACGATAATTGTAGATTGTATTCCAGGAAGGGGTAAAACTGTGTGGGTGATTTTACTGCTAGGAGTGGAGGTTCAGTTCCCGGTCCACAACTCATGAGTTCTTGTCTCTTGCTTCTCAAACTCTTCCTAATTTATAAGCCTCGAAAACCTGACCTTTGTAACTTTTTCTAGAATTGCTGTTTAAATTGCCTACAAAATTAAAGATTTTAAAATGTCAGACTTGTCACCTGAGCTGATTACCACAAGTTGTCAGGGAACTGATTAGCACGAATACTCAAACTTGTTGGTGTCGTGAGCTTGTAAGAGCTGGTGTCTGGGCTTGTGAAGGCTTGACACTCTCGCTCTCAGAGACTGAAGATACTGTGTTTACTGGATACCAGATTAGGGGAGTATCTGACACTGACAAGTTGATGACTATGACACATGTGCAGCAACACTCGGGTATCTTTATTGCCGGCAATACAAAAAATACCTAGAATGTTGCACATGTGTCTTACTGAGTATCATTAAAGATCTGAAGTGGATGTATGTGTTTACCTGGAGAGAGTTCCGAGGGTCAACGCCCCCGCGGCCCGGTCTGCAACATTCTGGAAAATATTCATCTAAGTCCCACAGACTGGGACTGTGTGTGTGTGTGTGTGTGTGTGTGTGTGTGTGTGTGTGTGTGTGTGTGTGTGTGTGTGTGTGTGTGTGTGTGTGTGTGTGTGTGTGTGTGTGTGTAAGTGTGTGTGTGTGTGTGTGTGTGTGTGTGTGTGTGTGTGTGTGTGTAAGTGTGTGTGTGTGTATGTGTGTGTGTATGTGTGTGTGTGTGTGTGTGTGTGTGTGTGTAAGTGTGTGTGTGTGTGTGTGTGTGTGTGTGTGTGTGTGTGTGTGTGTGTGTGTGTGTGTGTGTGTGTGTGTGTGTGTGTGTGTGTGTGTGTGTGTGTGTGTGTGTGTGTGTGTGTGTGTAAGTGTGTGTGTGTGTGTGTTCTCTCCTATTTGTAGTTGCCTCTTCTCTTGACACTTACTTGGGTCACTTTCATTTAACCTCGTGATCCTGTCATTCCTGTTTTAAAAACTATAGATCCTTCCTCCGCTACTTCCTCTATCAGGTTATTCCACTTCCTGACCAACCTGAGGGTGAAAAAAAGTACTTCCTGACATGTCCCTATGTGTACCTGTTTGCCGCGTCCCAGACAGCCCATCCCTCTCCTCCCTATTAATTCCTCTGCATATTTTGCATGTTATGTCTTCCCTGGGTCCTTCATCATTTAATATCATTAAGCTGGGCTGGCTCAAGAAATCGTAATGACACGATTGCAAATAAACCATACCCCCGGCCGGGATTGAACCCGCGGTCATAGAGTCTCAAAACTCCAGCCCGTCGCGTTAGCCACTAGAAATATATCTAGTTGGATGAATCTTATTGTGGCTAGCTGGTCTAGTGGCTAACGCGACGGGCTGGAGTTTTGAGACTCTATGACCGCGGGTTCAATCCCAGCCGGGGGTATGGTTTATTAAGCTGGGCTTCTTCTACCCTAGGAGCTTATTTCCCTCACCAACTATATTAGATGCTGGGTTCCATGCTGGCGCTGCGTATTCCGGGATGGTCCTGGTGTATGTCCTATATTTGGCCGCGAGTGAATCGTTGCTCAGATTCCTGAAAACCAGTTTAATATTTGGCAAAGGAATATTTTCTGAAGAGGTTATGCAGGTGATGTGTGCTTCTAACAATATACTCGGCACTATGCTCACCTTTAGGTCTTTCAAGAGAGGTTGTATGCAGCCTCTATCCCCCGACTCTTGTCATCGTGCCTACTAACAAATTTTCACAACCTTGCATTTGTTTGGGTTGAATTCCAGTAGCCATTTATCTGACCAACACTTCAGTTTCTAGGTCTGTTTGCAATACTTCCTGGTTATCTGTTGCTCATCGGTTGGTGTTATCATTAACATGGTTGCATCTGGCCTTATATTCTGACAGTAATATTTATGATATAAACCTTGGTAATAAATACCGACAAGTTGGTTTAGAAAGACACGTAAGCAAACACTATGACATATTTATTAGAAAACGTTTCGGTCCTGGGACCTTGCTCACTTCTAACATACAGAGGTAGAAAGACATTATATATATAGGCGGAGAGTGAGGTGTGACGCACGTGACCTGAGGAATGTCATAAGAACATAAGAACATAAGAGGAACACTGTAGAAGGCCTACTGGCCCATGCGAGGCAGGTTCTTATCAAAACAACCAGATCCTGTGAATAGATTACGTATTCAGGATATAGCACTTGAGTGGACAGGCTCCTACCTGTACTTGGGAATCTACATTGATAAAAAGCTGACCTTTCAGAAACAGGCCGAGTATGTCAGGTCACGTGCTCTACTCAGACTCAACGCCATGAGATCCATGACGAGGCACCGTGCAGGGGCAAGTAAAGATGTACTTCGCTTGTACTATATACAAGCTATACGCTCGCTCATTGACTACGGTGCACCGGCGTTAGCTCATCTCTTCCCGCAGAGCAGGCAAAGGGTGGAGGTCGTACAAAATCAGGCGATAAGAACTATGCTTGGGGGCCCCATCTGGACCAACACAGTATGTCTCAGATCTGAGGCCCGGCTTCCTTCCTTGGCTGACAGAGTAAAATACATAAACGCCTGCAAAGTGGCCACGATTCTGCACCGGCAGCAAGGTACCCCACTAAGGAGACGGATATTGGCAACCATGACATAAGATCCCACACTCTTCACGGACTACTCCTGGATTCGTTCGTTTTGTGCTGCTGGGCGGAAGCTGCTGCCTATACAACTACTCCTTGAGAAGAATTGTGACCTTCCTGTTGCTGGGTACCATCCATCACCTCCCTGGCGCCCAGATCCAGCCGATGTTTGCATCATGCAGCTACCCATCTCTAAGCGTCTCTGCAGTCAGGACACCCTCACCAATCATGCTGAGACAAGCATGGCACTGGCAGAGGGAGGCACATATGCAGTGTATTTCACAGAAGGTTCTGTCGACCATGACAGAAAGAGAGCAGCAGCTGGACTGTACCACAATGGTCACACACAAGGCTGGCGACTCCCTGACCACTGCACGATCCTTCAAGATGAGCTGGTGGCGATTCAGCAGGCATTGTCACATGCCCTACGACATCGACTCCGACCTGTCATACATGTTGATTCCACCTCTGCAATCAATGCCCTCTCCCATCCTCAACCACAGGACAATGTTCACCTAATCACATCGATCCTGAGCATAATGACAGCCTTAGAAGTTCAGGGTAACAGATCGACATTGAACTGGATCCCCAGCCATGCTGGCATCAGGGGAAATGAGGCGGCAGATGATGCAGCCAAGGCAGCAACAGACTATCCACATGTTGGGATTACTGTCCCAATCAGCCTACGACAGACCAAACTGGTGGCTGCTAGAGCCATGAAACTTATGGGGGAGGTCTTAGGTGATACCCCATCTCAACAGTGGTACCGAGCAGCGACTCAGGGAGAATCCCCTCCATATGATAGAAGCTGGTCCAGAGCGCAGTGTACCGCCATCCATCGGCTTCGTTTGGGCTTTCCCACAGCCAAGATGATGGTAGACAAGGCTGAGGAGGAGCTGTGCCAGTACTGTCAGCACGTTGTTCAGCGGCCCCTAACACACTATCTTCTGGAGTGCGAAGTTAGAGACACTCCGCAGGCAACTAGGAGTGATATTCCCTCCCGAAGAGGACCCAGAGATGACTGCCGCCACACTAGTGTACCATGGAGTCAACGAACCAGACAAGCTGTTACCTGTGATAACGACATATCCTCCTCCTCGCTAGTGTCCATAGTTAGGAGTACATACGGTGTTGTCGCTTATGAGATGCACCAGTTGAACTGACCAGAAGAGTGCTTGAGCAGCACATGTCGCATCATTGTGGAAACCTTTCTCCCTCGGGAGCCAGAGACGGGTCATCGCAAGACTGAGACCCGTGCCAGGACTACGGTCTTGGCGAACATTATACATACCTCTGTATGTTAGAAGTGATCAAGGTTCCAGGACCGAAGCGTTTTTTAATAAATATGTCATAGCGTTTGCTTACGTGTCTTTCTAAACCAACTTGTCGGTATAATGTATAAACCAAAAGAAAATGGTACTTATCACCGATCTCAGACAATCACTCTCCTCCTGTGGTGGTGTTTGATCTACAGAAGAGCAGTTCTTGTTTCTCCAGTCTGCTCCTCAACATTTTGCCCCAATTTCTTGTGGGGTACAATATCAAATACCTTCTTGTAGTGCGCCCATCTCTCTCTCTCTCTCTCTCTCTCTCTCTCTCTCTCTCTCTCTCTCTCTCTCTCTCTCTCTCTCTCTCTCTCTTTCTCTCTCCCTCCCTCTTACCTCACTTTCGTTACTTTGTCATAGACCTCCAGCAGGTTTGTTTGTAAGGCAAGATTTGCTATCTCTAAGCCCGTGTAGGTTACTGTTTACGACAGCACATCTCTGAGCGAACCACCACTCTCCAGATTATCTTCTCCATTACCTTACATTGTATACGCATCAGAAATTCTGGCCTCTACTTTACTGCCTTCCTGTCTGTCTAATTTTTAAAACAATGTTACTACATTCACCATCTTTCTGTTTTCTTATTACTGTCTCATTTCTACTGAACTGTTGTAGAAATTAGCAACTGATTCACTCAGTGCTGCTGCTCAATATAGTCTCCAACACTATACACACACTCTACAGACTCCAACACTATACACACTATACAGTCTCCAACACTATACACACACTCTACAGTCTCCAACACTATACACACACTCTACAGTCTCCAACACTATACACACTATACAGTCTCCAACACTATACACACACTCTACAGTTTCCAACACTATACACACTATACAGTCTCCAACACTATACACACACTATACAGTCTCCAACACTATACACACACTCTACAGTCTCCAACACTATACACACTATACAGTCTCCAACACTATACACACACTCTACAGTCTCCAACACTATACACACACTATACAGTCTCCAACACTATACACACACTATACAGTCTAAAACACTATACACACACTATACAGTCTCCAACACTATACACACACTATACAGTCTCCAACACTATACACACACTATACAGTCTCCAACACTAAACACACACTCTACAGTCAGCCAACACTATACACACACTCTACAGTCTCCAACACTATACACACACTCTACAGTCTCCAACACTATACACACACTCTACAGTCTCCAACACTATACACACACTCTACAGTCTTCAACACTATACACACACTATACAGTCTCCAACACTATACACACTATACAGTCTCCAACACTATACACACTCTACAGTCTCCAACACTATACACACACTATACAGTCTCCAACACTATACACACACTCTACAGTCTCCAACACTATACACACACTCTACAGTCTCCAACACTATACACACTATACAGTCTCCAACACTATACACACACTCTACAGTCTCCAACACTATACACACACTATACAGTCTCCAATACTATACACACACTCTACAGTCTCCAACACTATACACACACTATACAGTCTCCAACACTATACACACTATACAGTCTCCAACACTATACACACACTCTACAGTCTCCAACACTATACACACACTATACAGTCTCCAACACTATACACACACTCTACAGTCTCCAACACTATACACACACTCTACAGTCTCCGACACTATACACACACTCTACAGTCTCCAACACTATACACACTATACAGTCTCCAACACTATACACACACTCTACAGTCTCCAACACTATACACACACTATACAGTCTCCAACACTATACACACACTATACAGTCTCCAACACTATACACACACTATACAGTCTCCAACACTATACACACACTATACAGTCTCCAACACTATACACACACTATACAGTCTCCAACACTATACACACACTATACAGTCTCCAACACTATACACACACTATACAGTCTCCAACACTATACAGTCTCCAACACTATACACACACTATACAGTCTCCAACACCATACAGTCTCCAACACTATACACACACTATACAGTCTCAAACACTATACACACACTATATAGTCTCCAACACTATACACACACTATACAGTCTCCAACACTATACACACACTATACAGTCTCCAACACTATACACACACTATACAGTCTCCAACACTATACACACACTATACAGTCTCCAACACTATACACACACTATACAGTCTCCAACACTATACACACACTATACAGTCTCCAACACTATACACACACTATACAGTCTCCAACACTATACACACACTGTACAGTCTCCAACACTATACACACACTATACAGTCTCCAACACTATACACACACTATACAGTCTCCAACACTATACACACACTATACAGTCTCCAACACTATACACACACTATGTAGTCTCCAACACTATACACACACTATACAGTCTCCAACACTATACACACACTATACAGTCTCCAACACTATACACACACTATACAGTCTCCAACACTATACACACACTATACAGTCTCCAACACTATACACACACTATACAGTCTCCAACACTATACACACACTATACAGTCTCCAACACTATACACACATTATACAGTCTCCAACACTATACACACACTATACAGTCTACAACAATATACACACACTATGCAGTCTCCAACACTATACACACACTATACAGTCTCCAACACTATACACACACTATACAGTCTCCAACACTATACACACACTATACAGTCTCCAACACTATACACACAATATATAGTCTCCAACACTATACACACACTATACAGTCTCCAACACTATACACACACTCTACAGTCTCCAACACTATACACACACTATACAGTCTCCAACACTATACACACACTCTACAGTCTCCAACACTATACACACACTATACAGTCTCCAACACTATACACACACTATACAGTCTCCAACACTATACACACACTATACAGTCTCCAACACTATACACACACTATACAGTCTCCAACACTATACACACACTATACAGTCTCCAACACTATACACACACTATACAGTCTCCAACACTATACACACACTATACAGTCTCCAACACTATACACACACTATACAGTCTCCAACACTATACACACACTCTACAGTCTCCAACACTATACACACACTATACAGTCTCCAACACTATACACACACTCTACAGTCTCCAACACTATACACACACTATACAGTCTCCAACACTATACACACACTATACAGTCTCCAACACTATACACACACTATACAGTTTCCAACACTATACACACACTATACAGTCTCCAACACTATACACACACTATACAGTCTCCAACACTATACACACACTATACAGTCTCCAACACTATACACACACTATACAGTCTCCAACACTATACACACACTATACAGTCTCCAACACTATACACACACTATACAGTCTCCAACACTGTACACACACTATACAGTCTCCAACACTATACACACACTATACAGTCTCCAACACTGTACACACACTATACACTCTCCAACACTATACACACACTATACAGTCTCCAACACTGTACACACACTATACAGTCTCCAACACTATACACACACTATACAGTCTCCAACACTGTACACACACTATACAGTCTCCAACACTATACACACACTATACAGTCTCCAACACTGTACACACACTATACAGTCTCCAACACTATACACACACTATACAGTCTCCAACACTGTACACACACTATACAGTCTCCAACACTATACACACACTATACAGTCTCCAACACTATACACACACTCTACAGTCTCCAACACTATACACACACTATACAGTCTCCAACACTATACACACACTATACAGTCTCCAACACTATACACACACTATACAGTCTCCAACACTATACACACACTATACAGTCTCCAACACTATACACACAGTATACAGTCTCCAACACTATACACACACTATACAGTCTCCAACACTATACACACTATACAGTCTCCAACACTATACACACACTATACAGTCTCCAACACTATACACACACTATACAGTCTCCAACACTATACACACACTCTACAGTCTCCAACACTATACACACTATACAGTCTCCAACACTATACACACACTATACAGTCTCCAACACTATACACACACTATACAGTCTCCAACACTATACACACACTATACAGTCTCCAACACTACACACACAGTATACAGTCTCCAACACTATACACACACTATACAGTCTCCAACACTATACACACTATACAGTCTCCAACACTATACACACACTATACAGTCTCCAACACTATACACACACTATACAGTCTCCAACACTATACACACACTCTACAGTCTCCAACACTATACACACTATACAGTCTCCAACACTATACACACACTATACAGTCTCCAACACTATACACACACTATACAGTCTCCAACACTATACACACACTCTGCAGTCTCCAACACTATACACACTATACAGTCTCCAACACTATACACACACTATACAGTCTCCAACACTATACACACACTATACAGTCTCCAAAACTATACACACACTATACAGTCTCCAACACTATACACACACTATACAGTCTCCAACACTATACACACACTATACAGTCTCCAACACTATACACACACTATACAGTCTCCAACACTATACACACACATTTCAGTATATCATCGCTATCATACATACTCTCATAAATCATTATAATAATCATAAAATAATAATAATTATCTAAACTCACAGTTGTGTGAGTTGACGTCACCAGATTCTTATTTCAACTCAACAAATTTCTGAGGCTCAAGGAATTTTCTGGCAGACCAGTGCCTTTGTTGTGGTGTTCTGTGCCTTTGTTGTGGTGTTCTGTGCCTTTGTTGTGGTGTTCTGTGCCTTTGTTGTGGTGTTCTGTGCCTTTGTTGTGGTGTTCTGTGCCTTTGTTGTGGTGTTCTGTACCTTTGTTGTGGTGTTCTGTGCCTTTGTTGTGGTGTTCTGTGCCTTTGTTGAGGTGTTCTGTGCCTTTGTTGAGGTGTTCTGTGCCTTTGTTGAGGTGTTCTGTGCCTTTGTTGAGGTGTTCTGTGCCTTTGTTGTGGTGTTCTGTGCCTTTGTTGAGGTGTTCTGTGCCTTTGTTGTGGTGTTCTGTGCCTTTGTTGTGGTGTTCTGTGCCTTTGTTGTGGTGTTTTGTGCCTTTGTTGTGGTGTTCTGTGCCTTTGTTGTGGTGTTCTGTGCCTTTGTTGAGGTGTTCTGTGCCTTTGTTGTGGTGTTCTGTGCCTTTGTTGTGGTTTTCTGTGCCTTTGTTGTGGTGTTCTGTGCCTTTGTTGAGGTGTTCTGTGCCTTTGTTGTGGTGTTCTGTGCCTTTGTTGAGGTGTTCTGTGGCTTTGTTGTGGTGTTCTGTGCCTTTGTTGTGGTGTTCTGTGCCTTTGTTGTGGTGTTCTGTGCCTTTGTTGTGGTGTTCTGTGCCTTTGTTGTGGTGTTCTGTGCCTTTGTTGTGGTGTTCTGTGCCTTTGTTGAGGTGTTCTGTGCCTTTGTTTTGGTGTTCTGTGCCTTTGTTGTGGTGTTCTGTGCCTTTGTTGTGGTGTTCTGTGCCTTTGTTGTGGTGTTCTGTGCCTTTGTTGTGGTGTTCTGTGCCTTTGTTGTGGTCTGTGCCTTTGTTGTGGTGTTCTGTGACTTTGTTGTGGTGTTCTGTGCCTTTGTTGTGGTGTTCTGTGCCTTTGTTGTGGTGTTCTGTGCCTTTGTTGTGGTCTGTGCCTTTGTTGTGGTGTTCTGTGCCTTTGTTGTGGTGTTCTGTGCCTTTGTTGTGGAGTTCTGTGCCTTTGTTGTGGTGTTCTGTGCCTTTGTTGTGGTGTTCTGTGCCTTTGTTGTGGTCTGTGCCTTTGTTGTGGTGTTCTGTGCCTTTGTTGTGGTGTTCTGTGAATTTGTTGTGGTGTTCTGTGCCTTTGTTGTGGTGTTCTGTGCCGTTGTTATGGGCTGTGCCTTTGTTGTGGTGTTCTGTGCCTTTGTTGTGGTGTTCTGTGCCTTTGTTGTAGTGTTCTGTGCCTTTGTTGTGGTGTTCTGTGCCTTTGTTGTGGTGTTCTGTGCCTTTGTTGTGGTCTGTGCCTTTGTTGTGGTGTTCTGTGCCTTTGTTGTGGTGTTATGTGCCTTTGTTGTGGTGTTCTGTGCCTTTGTTGTGGTGTTCTGTGCCTTTGTTGTGGTGTTCTGTGCCTTTGTTGTGGTGTTCTGTGCCTTTGTTGTGGTGTTCTGTGCCTTTGTTGTGGTGTTCTGTGCCTTTGTTGTGGTGTTCTGTGCCTTTGTTGTGGTGTTCTGTGCCTTTGTTGTGGTGTTCTGTGCCTTTGTTGTGGTGTTCTGTGCCTTTGTGGTGTTTTGTGCCTTTGTTGTGGTGTTCTGTGCCTTTGTTGTGGTGTTCTGTGCGTTTGTTGTGGTCTGTGCCTTTGTTGTGGTGTTCTGTGCCTTTGTTGTGGTGTTCTGTGCCTTTGTTGTGGTGTTCTGTGCCTTTGTTGAGGTGTTCTGTGCCTTTGTTGTGGTCTATGCCTTTGTTGTGGTGTTCTGTGCCTTTGTTGTGGTGTTCTGTGCCTTTGTCGTGGTGTTCTGTGCCTTTGTTGTGATGTTCTGTGCCTTTGTTGTGGTGTTCTGTGCCTTTGTTGTGGTGTTCTGTGCCTTTGTTGTGGTGTTCTGTGCCTTTGTTGAGGTGTTCTGTGCCTTTGTTGTGGTGTTCTGTGCCTTTGTTGTGATGTTCTGTGCCTTTGTTGTGGTGTTCTGTGCCTTTGTTGTGGTGTTCTGTGCCTTTGTTGTGGTGTTCTGTGCCTTTGTTGTGGTGTTCTGTGCCTTTGTTGTGGTGTTCTGTGCCTTTGTTGTGGTGTTCTGTGCCTTTGTTGTGGTGTTCTGTGCCTTTGTTGTGGTGTTCTGTGCCTTTGTTGTGGTGTTCTGTGCCTTTGTTGTGGTGTTCTGTGTCTTTGTTGTGGTGTTCTGTGCCTTTGTTGTGGTGTTCTGTGCCTTTGTTGTGGTGTTCTGTGCCTTTGTTGTGGTGTTCTGTGCCTTTGTTGTGGTGTTCTGTGCCTTTGTTGTGGTGTTCTGTGCCTTTGTTGTGGTGTTCTGTGCCTTTGTTGTGTTGTTCTGAGCCTTTGTTGTGGTGTTCTGTGCCTTTGTTGTGGTGTTCCGTGCCTTTGTCGTGGTGTTCTGTGGCTTTCTTGAGGTGTTCTGTGCCTTTGTTGTGGTGTTCTATGTTTTTGTTGCGGAGTTCTGTGCCAATGTTGTGGTGTTCTGTGCCTTTGTTGTGTTGTTCTGAGCCTTTGTTGTGTTGTTCTGTGCCTTTGTCGTGGTGTTCTGTGCCTTTGTTGTGTTGTTCTGAGCCTTTGTTGTGGTGTTCTGTGAATTTGTTGTGGTGTTCTGTACCTTTGTTTTGGTGTTCTTTGCCTTTCTTGTGGTGTTCTATGCTTTTGTTGTGGTGTTCTGTGCCTTTGTTGCGGAGTTCTGTGCCTTTGTTGTGGTGCTTTGTGCCTTTGTTGTGGTGTTATGTACCTTTGTTTTGGTGTTCTGTGCATTTGTTGTTGTGTTCTGTGCCTTTGTTGTTGTGTTCTGTGCCTTTGTTGTGGTTTTCTGTGCCTTTGTTTTGGTGTTATGTGCCTAAGTTGTGGTGTTCTGTTCCTTTGTTGTGGTGTTCTGTTCCTTTGTTGTGGTATTGTGGTGTTTCAGCACCTTTGAACTGTGTCAGCACCTTTGTTGTGTTTCAGCACATTTGTTCTGTGTGTCAACACCTTTGTTGTGTTTCAGCACCTTTGTTCTGTGTGTCATCACCTTTGTTGTGATTCAGCAACTTTGAACTGTGTGTCACCACCTTTGTTGTGTTTCAACACCTTTGAACTGTGTGTCACCACCTTTGTTCTGTGTGTCAGCACCTTTGTTCTGTGTGTCAGTAGCTTTGTTCTGAGTGTCAGCACCTTTGTTCTGAGTGTCAGCACCTTTGTTCTGAGTGTCAGCACCTTTTTTCTGAGTGTCAGCACCTTTGTTGTTTCAGTACATTTGTTGTGTTTCAGTACCTTTGTTGTGCTTCAATGCCTTTGTTCTGTGTTTCAGTACCTTTGTTATCTTTCAGTACCTTTGTTGTGTTTCAGTACCTTTGGTGTGTTTCTGTACCTTTGTTGTGTTTCAGTACCTTTGTTGTGTTTCAACACCTTTGTTGTGTTTTAGTACCTTTGTTGTGTTTCAGTACCTTTGTTGTGTTTCAGCACCTTTGTTGTGTTTCAGTACCTTTGTTGTGTTTCAGTACCTTTGTTGTGTTTCAATACCTGTGTTGTGTTTCAGTACCTTTGTTGTGTTTCAGTACCTTTGTTGTGTCTCAGTACCTTTGTTGTGTTTCAGTACCTTTGTTGTGTCTCAGTACCTTTGTTGTGTTTCAGTACCTTTGTTGTGTTTCAGTACCTTTGTTGTGTTTCAGTACCTTTGTTGTGTTTCAGTACCTTTATTGTGTTTCAGTACGTCTGTTGTGTTCCGGTATCTTTGTTGTGTTTCAGTACCTTTGTTGTGTTTCGGTATCTTTGTTGTGTTTCAGTACCTTTGTTGTGTTTCAATACCTGTGTTGTGCTTCAGTATCTTGGTTGTGTTTCAGTACCTTTGTTGTGTTTCAGTACCTTTGTTGTGTTTCAGTACCTTTGTTGTGTTTCAGTACCTTTATTGTGTTTCAGTATCTTTATTGTGTTTCAGTACCTTTGTTGTGTTTCAGCACCTTTGTTGTGTTTCAGTACCTTTGTTGTGTTTCAGTACCTTTGTTGTGTTTCAGTACCTTTGTTGTGTTTCAGTACCTTTGTTGTGTTTCAGTACCTTTGTTGTGTTTCAGTACCTTTGTTGTGTTTCAGTACCTTTGTTGTGTTTCAGTACCTTTGTTGTGTTTCAGTACCTTTGTTGTGTTTCAGTACCTTTGTTGTGTTTCAGTACCTTTGTTGTGTTTCAGTACCTTTGTTGTGTTTCAGTACCTTTGTTGTGTCTCAGTACCTTTGTTGTGTTTCAGCACCTTTGCTGTGTTTCAGTACCTTTGTTGTGTCTCAGTACCTTTGTTGTGTCTCAGTACCTTTGTTGTGTTTCAG
>NW_027195323.1:0-10000 GCF_038502225.1 Cherax quadricarinatus | reverse complement strand
TGTGTTGTGTGTTGTGTTGTGTTGTGTGTTGTGTGTTGTGTTGTGTGTTGTGTGTTGTGTTGTGTTGTGTTGTGTTGTGTGTTGTGTGGTGTGTTGTGTGGTGTGTTGTGTGTTGTGTGTTGTGTGTTGTGTTGTGTTGTGTGTTGTGTGTTGTGTTGTGTGTTGTGTGGTGTGTTGTGTGTTGTGTTGTGTTGTGTGTTGTGTGTGTGTGTGTGTGTTGTGTGGGGTTGTGTGTTGTGTGTTGTGTGTTGTGTTGTGTTGTGTGTTGTGTGTTGTGTTGTGTGTTGTGTGTTGTGTTGTGTGTTGTGTTGTGTTGTGTTGTGTGTTGTGTGGTGTGTTGTGTGGTGTGTTGTGTGTTGTGTGTTGTGTGTTGTGTTGTGTTGTGTGTTGTGTGTTGTGTTGTGTGTTGTGTGGTGTGTTGTGTGTTGTGTTGTGTTGTGTGTTGTGTGGTGTGTTGTGTGGTGTGGTGTGTGGGGTTGTGTGTTGTGTGTTGTGTGTTGTGTTGTGTTGCATTATGTGTTGTGTGGTATGTTGTGTATTGTGTTGTGTGTTGTGGTGTGTGGTGTGTTGTGTGTTGTGTTGTGTGTTGTGTTGTGTTGTGTGTTGTGTGGTGTGTTGTGTGGTGTGGTGTGTTTTGTGTTGTGTGTTGTGTTGTGTTGTGTTTTATTGTACTATGTGCTGTGTTGTGTGTTGTGTTGTATTATGTGTTGTGTGTTGTGTGGTGCGTGGTGTACTGTGTGTTGTGCGTTGTGTGGTGTGTTGTGTTATGTGTTGTGGTGTGTGGTGTTGTATTGTATTATGCGTTGTGTATTGTGGGGTGTGTTGTGTGTTGTGTTGTGTTTGTGTGGTGAGTTGTGTGTTGTGTTGTGTGGTGTGGTGCGTGGTGTACTGTGTGTTGTGCGTTGTGTGGTGTGTTGTGTGGGGTTGTGTTGTGTGGTGTGTTGTGTTTGTGCGTTGTGTTGTGTTTGTGTGATGTGTTGTTTGGTGCGTGGTGTACTGTGTGTTGTGCGTTGTGTGGTGTGTTGTGTGGGGTTGTGTGTTGTGTGGTGTGTTGTGTGGTGTTGTGTGTGGTGTGTTATGTGTTGTGTCATATGGTGTGTTGTGTTGTGTGGCGTTGTGATGTGTGTTGTGTGGTGTGTTGTGTGTTGTGTGGTGTGTTGTGTGGTGTGTTGTGTGGTGTGATGTGTGGTGTGTGATGTGTGGTGTGTGGTGTGTTGTGTGTTGTGTGGTGTGTTGTGTGGTGTGTTGTGTGGAGTGATGTGTGGTGTGTGATGTGTGGTGTGAGGTGTTGTGTTGTGTGTTGTGTGTTGTTTTGTGTGTTGTGTGGTGTGTTGTGTGTTGTGTGGTGTGTGGTGTGTTGTGTGGTGTGTTGTGTGGTGTGTTGTGTGTTGTGTGGTGTGTTGTGTGGTGTGTTGTGTGGAGTGATGTGTGGTGTGTGATGTGTGGTGTGAGGTGTTGTGTTGTGTGTTGTGTGTTGTTTTGTGTGTTGTGTGGTGTGTTGTGTGTTGTGTGGTGTGTGGTGTGTTGTGTGGTGTGTTGTGTGGTGTGATGTGTGGTGTGTGATGTGTGGTGTGTGGTGTGTTGTGTGTTGTGTGGTGTGTTGTGTGGTGTGTTGTGTGGTGTGTTGTGTGGTGTGTGGTGTGTTGTGTGTTGTGTGGTGTGTTGTGTGTTGTGTGGTGTGTTGTGTGGTGTTGTGTTGTGTGTTGTGCGTTGCTTTGTGTGTTGTGTGGTGTGTGGTGTGTTGTGCGGTGTGTTGTGTGGTGTGTTGTGTGGTGTTGTGATGTGTGTTGTGTGTTGTGTGTTGTGTTTTGTGTGTTGTGTGGTGTGTTTTGTATTGTGTGGTGTGCTGTGTGGTGTGTTGTGTGGTGCTGTGATATGTGTTGTGTGTTTTGTGGTGTGTTTTGTGTGTTGTGTGGTGTGTTGTGTGGTATGTTGTGTGGTGTATTGTGTGGCGTTTTGATGTGTATTGTGTGTTGTGTTTTGTGTGTTGTGTGGTGTGTTTTGTGTTGTGTGGTGTGCTGTGTGGTGTGTTGTGTGGTGTTGTGATATGTTGTGTGTTGTGTGTTGTGTTTTGTGTGTTGTGTGTTGTGTTTTATGTGTTGTGTGGTGTGTTGTCTGGTATGTTGTGTGGTGTATTGCGTGGCGTTTTGATGTGTATTGTGTGTTGTGTGTTGTGTGTTGTGTTTTGAGTGTTGTGTGGTGTGTTGTGTCACACACAACGAGAGATACACAACCTTCCCCACGCATGTCAGTGTAGGTTAAGCCGGTTAGCACTGCTCACCTCACACGCCACTGACACGTCTCAGTGTTACCCACCGTCGTACGTCCGAACAGTGTTGACGTACCTGGAATCTGTCGTGCCGGCCACACACATGAAGGAGCCACGGGCCTCTAATCTTAAGATTATTTCCTTTCGTAAACCAGCAACCGCAAGCAGAACATTACCTTTCATCATCTTTCTGGCCGCGACGCCTTTCTTCCTTCTCACTCTCATTTGCATGCGTTCTTGGAAATTATTTTAAACTTTCACGCAAAAATAATCATCGGTTTACAAATATACTCGAACGCCATGGTCTTCTTAACCATATATCTTTATGTTACTCCTTTTTTGGGGGTCGATGGAACGGTTTACTGAGGTGAAATCTGCTGTATGAGAATGTTGGTATGTTATTCTTCTCAGAGGATCGTGAGGTCTTAACCACTGAGCTAGAGGTTGAAAACTTGCAGATTAACCTAATGATATAGCTTGTCCTTTATTGATGTTGGTGGGTGCACGAGGGCAATAAGACGCTGGGTAAAGGGGCAGTAAGGGGGTGGGCAAAGGGGCAGTAAGGGGTTGTGTAAGAGGTTTGTAAGAGTTTGTACACACACGTACACACACACACACACACACACACACACACACACACACACACACACACACACACACACACACACACACACACACACACACACACACACACACACACACACACACACACACACACACACACACACACACACACACACACACATTCCAGAGAAGGCAAATCTCTTCTCACAAACTTCCTGGAGTTCTTTGACAGCGTAATAGAAGTAAGACAGGAGAGAGAGAGAGAGAGAGAGAGAGAGAGAGGAGGGGGAAATGGGAGGCTTGCACTTTCTTGAGCTGCAAAAAGGAAATTGATATTGTTCGTCATAAGAGACCGTGACAAAAGTTGGAGGATCCACCTGGAGTAACATTACATATGCTGCTGTGGATCAGTGTTCGCCTAGCAGGAAGAAAGCAGTTATTGCCAGAGAAGAGTGGTCAGGATGGGAACGTTTAACAACCGGGGTTCCCCAAGGACCTGCGTTAGGACAAGCACTGGTTGTTTAGTATATGTGAATGATGCAACAGAAGAGATCGTCAGATGTACACATCCTTCCAGAAGTAAAATTAAGGAAGACAACGAAGGCTCTAAATGGACGTGGGCAAAATGCAAGAATGGTCAGACAAGTGGCTATTGGAATTAAATCCCAGCAAATGCAAGACTGTGAAAATTAGGGAAGGTGTGAAGACTGGAAACTGTGTACACACTCGGGACAGAAATTACAAATGTCAGTAACGTAGGAAGACCTACATTGCTATCTTATCTCCCCTGATTCTTACTCAGGAACAATCTATGTTCTATACTTCTGTACTGTCTCCAGTTCCTTAACATGCTTCATCAGGTGTGGGTTCCATACTGGTGCTGCGTACTCCAGGATGGACCTGACATATGTTGTATAAAATGACCTTTAAGACTATGTGTGTGTGTGTGTGTGTGTGTGTGTGTGTGTGTGTGTGTGTGTGTGTGTGTACTCATCTCTCACCTATTTGTGGTTGCAGGGGTCGAGTCTTAGCTCCTGGCCCCGCCTCTTCACCGGTTGCTACTGGGCCCTCTCTCTCCCCGCTCCATGAGCTTTATCAAACCTCGTCTTAAAACTGTGTATGGTTCCTGCCTCCACTACGTCATTTTCTAGGCTATTCCACTGCCTGACAACTCTATGACTGAAGAAATACTTCCTACTATCTCTCTGACTCATCTGTGTCTTCAACTTCCAATTGTGGCCTCTTGTTTCTGTGTCCCCTCCCTGGAACATCCTGTCTTTGTCTGTGTGTGTGTGTGTGTGTGAGTGTGTGTGTGTGTGTGAGTGTGTGTGTGTGTGTGTGTGTTTGTGTGTGTTATTCAACCATTTCACTTCACTCTATCAACTCAATCAACTCCTCCCCCCCTCTCCCACCTTCATCCCCTCTCTCCATCGTCCCCAATTTCCCCCTCCCCAGGAAGCCTTCCACTTCCCTCCCCCCCCCCCCCCACAACCACTAACCTCACACAACTTTCCTCTCAATTCCTCCTCCTTCACTCCCTCTAGCTGACCTCCCTCATGTGACTCATCACATGGAATGCTACCCCCTCCATGACATCACCCCTCCCCCTCCCCCTCCCTCTCCCCCTCCCCCTCCTCCTCCTTCTCCCCTTCAACTGACATAAGAGGAAGAGAACTTGGCTTGATTTCAACGGTCAGTTAAACTTTGTTTTGTCGTATTTAAGGGACCAAACATGTCTCTGTGTGACGGGAACGGAGGGGGAGGAAGGGAGAGGAGCGGAGGGGGAAGAGGGAAGAGGGGAGGGGAGGGGGAAGACGAAGGAGGGGAGGGGATGGGAAAGAGGCAAGAGGAGAGGGGAGGGGAGGGAGAAGAGGAAGCAGGAGAGGGGAGGGAAAACCAAAGAATGGAGAGGGAGGGATGAAATGTGAAAAGGGTAAAAGGACGTGGAGGGAAGAATTGGAATGTGAGTGTGTGTGTGTGTGTGTGTGTGTGTGTGTGTGTGTGTTTGTGTGTGTGTGTGTATGTGTATGTGTATGTGAATGTGTGTGTGTGTGTGCGTGTGTGTGTGTATGTGTATGTGTCTGTGTGTGTACTCACCTAGTTGTACTCACCTAGTTGAGGTTGCGGGGGTCGAGTCCGAGCTCCTGGCCCCGCCTCTTCACTGATCGCTACTAGGTCACTCTCCCTGAACCGTGAGCTTTATCATACCTCTGCTTAAAGTTATGTATGGATCTTGCCTCCACTACATCGCTTCCCAAACTATTCCACCTACTGACTACTCTGTGGCTGAAGAAATACTTCCTAACATCCCTGTGATTCATCTGTGTCTTCAACTTCCAACTGTGTCCCCTTGTTGTTGTGTCCAGTCTCTGGAACATCCTGTCTTTGTCCACCTTGTCAATTCCTCTCAGTATTTTGTAAGTCGTTATCATGTCCCTCCTATCTCTCCTGTCCTCCAGTGTCGCCAGGTTGATTTCCCTTAACCTCTCCTCGTAGAACATACCTCTTAGCTCTGGGACTAGTCTTGTGGCAAACCTTTGCACTTTCTCTAGTTTCTTTACGTGCTTGGATAGGTGTGGGTTCCAAACTGGTGCCGCATACTCCAATATGGGCCTAACGTATACGGTGCACAGGGTCCTGAACGATTCCTTATTAAGATGTCGGAATGCTGTTCTGAGGTTTGCTAGGCGCCCATATGCTGCAGCAGTTATTTGGTTGATGTGCGCTTCAGGAGATGTGCCTGGTGTTATACTCACCCCAAGATCTTTTTCCTTGAGTGAGGTTTGTGTATGTGTGTATTTGTGTTTGTGTGTGTGTGTGTGTGTGTGTGTGTGTGTGTGTGTGTGTGTGTGTGTGTGTGTGTGTGTGTGTGTGTGTGTGTGTGTGTGTGTATGTGTGTGAGTGTGTGTGTATGTGTGTGTGTGTCCTCAAAGCTCCCTTTTTTCTGTTTTCCGAAATTTCCGGCTTCATGGCAACAGACAGTTAAGTCAGTGCTCTCTGTATGACAGGTGTATTATGTTCTCTAACAGCCGCCCTGAGCGTCACCACCCCCGTCACACAGCCACTCTGAGCGTCACCACCCCGTCACACAGCCACTCTGAGCGTCACCACCCCGTCACACAGCAACTCTGAGCGTCACTACCCCCGTCACACAGCCAACCTGAGCGTCACCACCCCGTTACACAGCAACTCTGAGCGTCACCACCCCGTCACACAGCCGCCCTGAGCGTCACCACCCCCGTCACACAGCCACTCTGAGCGTCACCACCGCTGTCACATAGCAACTCTGAGAGTTACCACCCTCGTCCCACAGCCACCCAGCGTGTCACCACCCCGTCACACAGCCACTCTGAGCTTCACCACCCCCGTCACACAGCCGCCCTGAGCGTCACCACCCCAGTCACACAGCCACTCTGAGCGTCACCACCCCGTCACACAGCAACTCTGAGCGTCACCACCCCGTCACACAGCCACTCTGATCGTCACCACCCCGCCACACAGCAACTCTGATCGTCACCATCCCCGTCACACAGCCAACCTGAGCGTCACCACCCCGTTACACAGCAACTCTGAGCGTCACAACCTCCGTCACGCAGCCGCCCTAAACGTTACCACTCCCGTCACACAGCCACTCTCAGCGTCACCACCCCCGTCACACAGCCACTCTGAGCGTCACCACCGCTGTCACACAGCAACTCTGAGAATCACCACCCTCGTCCCACAGCCACCCTGAGTGTCACCACCCCCGTCACACAGCCACTCTGAGCTTCACCACCCTGTCACACAGCCGCCCTTAGCGTCACCACCCCGTCACACAGCCACTCTGAGCGTCGCCACCCCGTCACACAGCAACTCTGAGCGTCACCACCCTGTCACACAGCCACTCTGAGCGTCACCACCCCGTCACACAGCCACTCTGAGCGTCGCCACCCCGTCACACAGCAACTCTCAGCGTCACCACCCCGTCACACAGCCACTCTGAGCGTCACCACCCCCGTCACACAGTCACTCTGAGCATCACCACCCCGTCACACAGTCACTCTGAACGTCACCACTCCGTCACACAGCCACTCTGTGCGTCACCACCCCCGTCACACAGCCACTCTGAGTGTCACCACCCCCGACACACAGCCACTCTGAGCGTCACCACCCCCGTCACACAGCCACTCTGAGTGTCACCACCCCCGACACACAGCCACTCTGAGCGTCACCACCCCCGACACACAGCCACTCTGAGCGTCGCCACCCCGTCACACAGCCACTCTGAGCGTCACCACCCCCGTCACACAGCCACTCTGAGCGTCACCACCCCCGTCACACAGCCACTCTGAGCGTCACCACCCCGTCACACAGCCACTTTGAGTGTCACCACCCCCGTCACACAGTCACTCTGAGCGTCACCACCCCGTCACACAGCCACTCTGAGCGTCACCACCCCGTCACACAGTCACTCTGAGCGTCACCACCCCGTCACACAGTCACTCTGAGCGTCACCAACCCCGTCACACAGCCACTCTGAGCGTCACCACCCCGTCACACAGCCACTCTGAGCGTCGCCACCCCGTCACACAGCAACTCTGAGCGTCACCACCCCGTCACACAGCCACTCTGAGCGTCACCACCCCCGTCACACAGTCACTCTGAGCGTCACCACCCCGTCACACAGCAACTCTGAGCGTCACCACCCCGTCACACAGCCACTCTGAGCGTCACCACCCCCGTCACACAGTCACTCAGAGCGTCACCACCCCGTCACACAGCCACTCTGAGCGTCACCACCCCCTTCACACAGCCCTCTGAGCGTCGCCACCCCGTCACACAGCCACTCTGAGCGTCACCACCGCTGTCACACAGTCACTCTGAACGTCACCACCCCGTCACACAGCCACCCTGTGCGTCACCACCCCGTCACACAGCCACTCTGAGCGTCACCACCCCCGACACACAGCCACTCTGAGCGTCACCACCCCCGACACACAGCCACTCTGAGCGTCGCCACCCCGTCACACAGCCACTCTGAGCGTCACCACCCCCGTCACACACCCACTCTGAGCGTCACCACCCCGTCACACAGCCACTCTGAGCGTCACCACCCCCGTCACACAGTCACTCTGAGCGTCACCACCCCGTCACACAGCCACTCTGAGCGTCACCACCCCCTTCACACAGCCACTCTGAGCGTCGCCACCCCGTCACACAACCACTCTGAGCGTCACCACCGCTGTCACACAGTCACTCTGAACGTCACCACCCCGTCACACAGCCACTCTGTGCGTCACCACCCCCGTCACACAGCAACTCTGAGCGTCACCACCCCGTCACACAGCCACTCTGAGCGTCACCACCCCCGTCACACAGTCACTCTGTGCGTCACCACCCCCGTCACACAGCCACTCTGAGCGTCACCACCCCTTCACACAGCCACTCTGAGCGTCGCCACCCCGTCACACAGCCACTCTGAGCGTCACCACCGCTGTCACACAGTCACTCTGAACGTCACCACCCCGTCACACAGCCACTCTGTGCGTCACCACCCCCGTCACACAGCCACTCTGAGTGTCACCACCCCCGACACACAGCCACTCTGAGCGTCACCACCCCCCTCACACAGCCACTCTGAGTGTCACCACCCCCGACACACAGCCACTCTGAGCGTCACCACCCCCGACACACAGCCACTCTGAGCGTCGCCACCCCGTCACACAGCCACTCTGAGCGTCACCACCCCCGTCACACAGCCACTCTGAGCGTCACCACCCCCGTCACACAGCCACTCTGAGCGTCACCACCCCGTCACACAGCCACTTTGAGTGTCACCACCCCCGTCACACAGTCACTCTGAGCGTCACCACCCCGTCACACAGCCACTCTGAGCGTCACCACCCCGTCACACAGTCACTCTGAGCGTCACCACCCCGTCACACAGGCACTCTGAGCGTCACCACCCCCGTCACACAGCAACTCTGAGCGTCACCACCCCGTCACACAGCCACTCTGAGCGTCTCCACCCCGTCACACAGCAACTCTGAGCGTCACCACTCCGTCACACAGCCACTCTGAGCGTCACCACCCCATCACACAGCCACCCTGAGTGTCACCACCCCGTCACACAGCCACCCTGAACGTCACCACCCCATTACACAGCCACCCTGAGCGTCATCACCCCCGTCACACAGTCACTCTGAGCGTCACCACCCCGTCACACAGCCACTCTGAGCGTCACCACCGCTGTCACACAGTCACTCTGAACGTCACCACCCCGTCGCACAGCCACCCTGTGCGTCACCACCCCCGTCACACAGCCACTCTGAGTGTCACCACCCCCGACACACAGCCACTCTGAGCGTCACCACCCCCGTCACACAGCCACTCTGAGCGTCACAACCCCCGTCACACAGCCACCCTGTGCGTCACCACCCCATCACACAGCCACCCTGAGTGTCACCACCCCCATCACACAGCCACCCTGAACGTCACCACCCCGTTACACAGCCACCCTGAGCGTCATCACCCCCGTCACACAGCCACTCTGAGCGTCACCCCCCGTCACACAGCCACTCTGAGCGTCTCCACCCCCGTCACACAGCCACTCTGAGCGTCACCACCCTCGTCACACAGCCACTCTGAGCGTCACCACCCCCGTCACACAGCCACTCTGAGCGTCACCACCCCCGTCACACAGTCACTCTGAGCGTCACCACCCCCGTCACACAGCCACTCTGAGCGTCACCACCGCTGTCACACAGCCACTCTGAGCGTCACCACCCCCGTCACACAGCCACTCTGAGCGTCACCACCCCCGTCACACAGCCACTCTGAGCGTCACCACCCCCGTCACACAGCCACTCTGAGCGTCACCACCGCTGTCACACAGTCACTCTGAGCGTCACCCCCCCGTCACACAGCCACTCTGAGCGTCACCACCCCCGACACACAGCCACTCTGAGCGTCGCCACCCCGTCACACAGCCACTCTGAGCGTCACCACCCCCGTCACACAGCCACTCTGAGCGTCACCACCCCGTCACACAACCACTCTGAGCGTCACCACCCCGTCACACAGTGTGAAGACTTACTCAACCCTGTAAGATCTTAAGTAGGTCTTACCAAGGCTGGCTCCTCCTTAGGAAAATTAATGAATAGAAAAAGAATAATAACATGCAAATAT